>NC_083570.1:61877877-61965377 GCF_027579695.1 Neoarius graeffei
AAAATCCTGAATGCGTGGGTGAACACTCCAGTAATGGTTTGATTCAATTTACGATATCAATTCTCATAATACTGTGAACAAAATTTGAATGGAAAAAAAAGACTGAAAATACTCCTTTTTTAAAAATTTCTGATTAAACAACACTATTTTTCTCTGTATAAAACATAAATGGCTACTAACAGAGGTTTAATATTGTAAACAAAATGTACAACAGGTTCACTATGCCTCAACAATAAATAAATATATTTATAAATTCCCCGAAGAATTTGACTGAATAAAATGTCTCTGACCCGGGAAAAAAAAAAAAAACAATCGACTGAACTGCATGAGGAAAGTAGCAGCACAAGGCATCATTTTAACAGGAAACTATAAAGATGGCTAAAATGCCTGGCTTCTGCAACCTGTTACTTGGGCATTACAGATTGCAGCAATGTGGGTCTGGTGTTGTTTAAAAGCTAATAGAGACGTCTTTTTAACTTATGTAGGTACAGTCCGTCTAAGAACTACAACAGCCCATCTCTTTAAGAAACTACATTTCTCATCAGCCAACTTCCGCGTTGACCTACGTCACGTGTGGGCGGGATCATCTACGTCACTTCCTCCACGACTCCATAAGGGACCCGGAAATCCGCCATACTTCTTTTCGTCTGGACCAGCGGTCTGCAGGCAAAAAGAGGATTTGCTCCGCCAAGCAAACCAGATAAAGACGTCTTTTCTTCAAGAATCAGAGTTTCGCGCTTTTCTTTCACCTTTGGCCACGGTAGACTCTGGAATCGCGCGATTTGACTCAGATTGAATACAACCGGTTTAATTTATTCATTATACGTACATACGGACTGCAGCCCAAGCAGTTAATTGATGTTAGAAGCGACCGGATCCTTCTAATTAAAAGCGTGTACACATTGTCTGATCAGAGACTTTCTTTTCATCACGAGTGATCACGCGTCGGACCAAGAAATCCTCTGCTTTCCACGGAATCGACTCACGTGCTCCACAACGGTGAAACTCCAAAAGTCTCGGAACATCTTCTCATAATCTCGCGTAGAGACGAGATACTGAAGTAAGACTGGCATTTGGGCATAAAAACTAGTCTTAGGAATTAGTTTTATGAAGAAGTGTGAATTTAAACTCAGGAACTGTTTAAGTGTGCACACTGATTTTGTGTTTCCATCATTGTTCTATTTTGATCTCTTAATTGTTTAATAGATAGGCTTTGCATGCTCTCTCTCTCTCTCTTATTCCTGTCTAACACTTTAATTTCATTGTTACACGTATTTTGACCGCATCACGATTTCAGTGGATTTAGTACTGTTATAAGCTAGTGAAATTAGCCTACGGCTAATTCTTTTGTCCCATTAGCATTCAGGGCCAATTGTATTGTCTCAAGGGAACACGTGGCGGCCCTCCTCCACACTCACATACACACTTTTTGTCTTAACTCCACGAGGTAGGATCCTTGGGCCTTAGCTAGCCACATACGGCTAATTCTTTTGTCTAATTAGCAACCAAAGCTAGCTCTCTTGTTTTACTTAGAAACACGTGGTCACCAGGCCTCTCACTCACAAACACACCTTAGCTAGCATTCTTTGTCTCGTTAGCAAGCTAGGCTAACCTTTTGCTTAGGCCACAAGGCCTACACCACGTGGACACACACACACACACACACACACACACACACATATCTCAATTAGCAACCAAAGCTAACTCTCTTGCTGTACTTAGAAACACGTGGTCATAAGGCCTCTCACACACGCGCGCGCACACGCTCATCAAGTATATCATATTTGTATATATATTTCAACTGCCATTATTCATTTTATCTTTGCTATAATAAATTCAATTAATTATTGAAACTGTGTGTTTATTTGTGTTCCGATATTTTTGAAGTACCCAACCTCAAAGAACTCCAAGGTGCATATGAGTTATATAATACGTTAAGTGATCATAATAATTTGGAATATACCATAATTTGGCTGTTTGGTAATTTATTATTAAGCACCAAAATTAATGGTATTAATTAATGAGACTGATTTAATGAGATTGATCACTCAATTACCAATTGCACCTACAAATTACAGTGGTGCCCCGTGTGAGGCGATTGGTGTGACTTCTTGAATATTGTTGCAACAACAGATAAACTACCAGTTTGATTCAGCGGTTGCCAAGGTATATCCCCAGGTGTGTTAGACGGTTAACAGTAGCATGATAACCATATCACAAATACTAATAATCTATTCATAACTTCGGACAAGAGATAGCATTGTAAAACAAAACAAACCTTATCAACTGATTAATTACATAGTTAATATTAATAAAAATTAATTAATAAATTAACTCATTGATTAATTGATCATCCAATATCCAACCTAAGCAAAATGGCATCCCCTCGTGTCTCAGAAGCTGAAGACAACGTTCAAGATGTGTCTCTCTTTGACGTCATCGCAGACCTCATTCACTGCTCTGCCTCCGAAAAAGCAAACATTAGGAGCATGAGCCAGGGTGAATGCCAGATTAACATAGATAGCGCCATAAAACATATGAGAGATCCAAAGAGAACTATTAGTGTCCAAGCGGCACTAGGTAAGCTATTCCTGTCATACTTCTAAGATACTGATTCAGAAATCAGACGCCTCCGCGGAGAGGTTGAAAGGCTGACCACCAGCAACGCTGAGCTGGCAGCCGATAATAATGATTTACATAGGGAGCGTGAGCTCTTGAGAACCTCCCTTGATGATTGCACCGAAAGGCTAGAGAAAGCTGAAAAGGCTGCCAAGAGGGCTGCTGAGGAGCAGACCCCCCAAGAAGAGCACGAGGGGCGTGAAAGACCCCCAACAATGCACCGAAGCTCAGAGCGGGAAGAGGCGTCCGAACCGGACACCGTAGATTACCTGGTCGAGGACCAGACACCCCGCCAAACTCCATCAACTCGCTACACGACTTCATCGTTTAGCCAGGGTGGAGCCATACTGTGCTCATCCCGAGCCCAGGACCATAGCACACCCAGGTCAGTGTGCTACAGTATCCCTGATCCATCTTCGGATGAATCAGGCTATGAATCTAGTGCGAAACGGGAACAACACCAGAGTAGCTTAGATAGTGAGTACTCAGGAGAGCCAAGAAGGCCGCACAAGGACGTGCACCAAACTCTTCGCTTACGGCAAATTGACCTACTTGCCAACGATGTTGAGCGATTCGATCCTGAGAATAAAAGAACCAACGTAAATGATTTACGAGAAATTGACCGATGCCTGATGGACCTACCGAAAGCCACAACGCGAGAGAAACTCAAACTGATCTGGAAGACCTCCAGTAGCAGCGTTCGTACCTTTTTAGAGACGCTACCCACAAACGTTCGCGATAGTTATTCGAAATTTCGCAATTACATGAGGGAAGAATATGCGCCGTACATGGATGAAACCTCCGCGACATTGTGTGCTATACAAATCAAACAAAAACGGTCTGAGGCGCCTCGTGAATATTATAGACGGCTACGCACTGCCTATTTCCAGGCTAGTAGCGCACCAGGCTTGGAAGAAGATAGAGGCTTCAAATCCATCTTCTTACATAACCTCCACCCAAGTGTGCGGACTCACGTCACACTAGCGTGTCGACAGGGTTTCCACTCAATGAGGGAAATTAGGCAACTAGCCCAAATGACCTGGGAGACCATTGTCAAACCCACAGACAGAAACAATGATGAACCCAGAGTCCTTAGGCTCCAGGATGCAGACGGGCCCCCGCTAGCCTTAGAAGAAGGCGAAGCTCCAAAAGGGGGACCCCCCTGGAGAAATCCCGGACCGAACCGCCCCTTGCCGAGCCATCACCAGGGTGAGTGGAAAAATCGGCAAGGTAAGGCCAGGAGGGACCGAGGGCAAGTCCACAGTGACTATGGCAACCGCCCATCACATGAAAAGGGTCATAGGAAACAAGGTGGTTGGCAGCAAGACCGTCATCCCCGCTCTGGCCAGAGACGGCAGGAGCGTTCCGACCGTAGCTCTAGACGTAGGGGTAGAGATGACCGACACAGTGACTCAGACCAACCTGGTGAGTTCCACTCAGAGCTGGATTCTTTAAAAGCCCAGTTGGCTGAGATTAAAGAACTGTTACAAAAGAGGTCAGACCCCTCAACAGATAAATAGAAGCGAGTGTAAAAGGGCAAAAGGCCTACCACGACCGAAAAGCCTCCCATCACGAATATCAAATAGGCGACAAAGTCCTATATTGTAACTTTACCAAACTGGTAGAAGTCTCAAAAAGTTCCTACCACATTGGTCGGGACCTTTCGATCGTAGGAAAACTGTCCCCCATCGCGTATCGCATTAGGACATCCAGGCCTAATCAAACGCCCTCATATCGATTTCCAGAACAATCAAATCAAGCCTTTTGAACAGTCCTCACTCCAAAAAGGGGGGGACGATAGTTAGGCCCATCCTGTCCACCTAGCTTGTACGCCTCACTCACCCATAAACGTACACCAACATTCCCAGTCACATTTTCACATCAAATACATAACATTACACGCCAAGCTGGATAAGATGGTCTGCGTCCCTGACAGCTTTAGCCGCAGTAGCGGACGCTTTCTGGCCAGACCACCCGCTGCTATTACTTCTCCAGAAGATTAGGCTTACTAACCCAAGCACTAATACTTCTTTCCTTCCCTCATTCCTTCTCTTTTCTTGTTTTTTTTACGCAAGAAATGAAGTATACATGTTTCATGTTCAATGTTTCTTTATAGATGTGGTTTTGACCTAGTTAGAGTGATTATATGCCCAAATGCCTCTGCCTCCAACTGCCTTACTGGAACTCATGAGTTTACACAGTTTTCACAGGACACCATGGACTGTACAGAGTAAGGCTACCTCAAGGACTATGGACATGTGGACTGTACGGTACTG
The DNA here is from genome assembly GCF_027579695.1 of Neoarius graeffei. Classification (NCBI taxonomy): domain Eukaryota; kingdom Metazoa; phylum Chordata; class Actinopteri; order Siluriformes; family Ariidae; genus Neoarius; species Neoarius graeffei. Next base: position 61,882,773 of record NC_083570.1, read on the forward strand.
TGCTCTCAGTGCTACGACTCCATCATACCCCTGAGACCAAAAGGGGGATTGTAGGTACAGTCCGTCTAAGAACTACAACAGCCCGTCTCTTTAAGAAACTACATTTCCCATCAGCCAACTTCCGTGTTGACCTACGTCACGTGTGGGCGGGATCATCTACGTCACTTCCTCCACGACTCCATAAGGGACCCGGAAATCCGCCATACTTCCTCTTTCCGTCTGGACCAGCGGTCTGCAGGCAAAAAGAGGATTTGCTCCGCCGAGCAAACCAGATAAAGACGTCTTTTCTTTTCTTCAAGAATCAGAGTTTCGCGCTTTTCTTTCACCTTTGGCCATGGTAGACTCTGGAATCGCGCGATTTGACTCGGATTGAATATAACCAGTTTCATTTATTCATTATACGTACGTACGGACTGCAGCCCAAGCAGTTAATTAATGTTAGAAGCGACCGGATCCTTCTAATTAAAGCGTGTACACATTGTCTGATCAGAGACTTTCTTTTCATCATGAGCGATCACGCGTCGGACCAAGAAATCTTCTGCTTTCCACGGAATCGACTCACGTGCTCCACAACGGTGAAACTCCAAAAGTCTCGGAACATCTTCTCATAATCTCGCGTAGAGACGAGATACTGAAGTAAGACTGGCATTTGGGCATAAAAACTAGTCTTAGGAATTAGTTTTATGAAGAAGTGTTAATTTAAACTCAGGAACTGTTTAAGTGTGCACACTGATTTTGTGTTTCCATCATTGTTCTATTTTGATCTCTTAATTGTTTAATAGATAGGCTTTGCATGCTCTCTCTCTCTCTCTCTCTTATTCCTGTCTAACACTTTAATTTCATTGTTACACGTATTTTGACCGCATCAAGATTTCAGTGGATTTAGTACTGTTATAAGCTAGTGAAATTAGCCTACGGCTAATTCTTTTGTCCCATTAGCATCCAGGGCTAAGTGTATTGTCTCAAGGGAACACGTGGCGGCCCTCCTCCACACTCACATACACACTTTTTGTCTTAACTCCACGAGGTAGGATCCTTGGGCCTTAGCTAGCCACATACGGCTAATTCTTTTGTCTAATTAGCAACCAAAGCTAGCTCTTTTGTTTTACTTAGAAACACGTGGTCACCAGGCCTCTCACTCACAAACACACCTTAGCTAGCATTCTCTGTCTCGTTAGCAAGCTAGGCTAACCTTTTGCTTAGGCCACAAGGTCTACACCACGTGGACACACACACAAACACATCTCAATTAGCAACCAAAGCTAACTCTCTTGCTGTACTTAGAAACACGTGGTCATAAGGCCTCTCTCACACACACGCTCAAAGTATATCATATATATTTCAACTGCCATTATTCATTTTATCTTTGTTATAATAAATTCAATTAATTATTGAAACTGTGTTTGTGTTCCGATATTTTTGAAGTCGCCCAACCTCAAAGAATTCCAAGGTGCATATGAGTTGTGTAATATGGTAAGTGATCATAATAATTTGGAATATACCATAATTTAGCTGTTTGGTAATTTATTATTAAGCACTAAAATTAATGGTATTATTTAATGAGACTGATTTAATTATGAGACTGATTCAATGAGTTTGATCACTTAATTACCAATTGCACCCACAGTTACAACCATGTAACTCTAGAACATGGTTATGCAATCTGGCCCTATCAAGCCCAGCACGCTCTATGTGTTTGAACAGTTGGTTTTTTTTTTTGTCTGGCCCACCTGATATTGGACTAAGTGTAATACGGCCCATTACCCAAGTAACTGAGTCTGCCGCTCTTGGCTTAAGGGCAGATATCTGTGGGTAGGCTGTTCTAATTAGATGGTCTTTTTTTTTTTTTACACATTATTTACAATTACACAATGATATATGTATTCAAGTCAGAGTACACAGAGCAACAACTCAGGCATAGAAAAGAGCAAGGCAATGCAGAAGGGAGCTCAAATCGATCCTCAATAAACTAAAAACTAAAAGGCTTGCACACTATTTTTTCTTCAAATACAACTAAGGACAAAATATGTAAATCATAATTAACACTTGTTAATTAGTAGTATCTGTTACTAGTAACCTTCGCTAGCTACCTCTCCTAGCTTCCAAAAAGGACAGAGAGTATATAACTTCTCTCTGGCTTCTGTATTTTGTGGAATATTGATGAACTAGCAATTTTTTATTTTGCTTTGGATACCAGTAACCATTCAGATCTCTCACAGTCTGCTGGTCTGGCTGTAAACGCATAATATACAGTATATGATTTTTTTTTACCTTCCTATAGCCTTTAACCACTTTTAGCTTTCGTCTCTTTATAATTACAAACTATATTTACGTGGTACAAGTGCTATTCAACTGAATTGTTTTCTGTAACTCTTATGCTACTATGTTATTTACAGTGAGCTGTAGAGGACAATCACCAAAGCTGTGTGCTTAAAAAGCGTTGTGCAATATATGATCAAACATATTAAATAATAGTTTGCATCTAAAATAACCCTGTACATTTGTGTTCTTTGTGTGTCATTATATAAAAAAAGTTTCCCCAATTTTTCCACAAATCTGACAATTCCTCGTTTGATAAATATGATATTAGGGGAAAAGCACCTTTGTTTCTGGGATCAGGCCGATTAACACTTACCCCATCTCCTGATTTATGCAAGTCCAGGTTGGGCAAAGATGGCATATGCACAAAAGCTTTTTTCCTCAGTCCACTATAACAGTATGTGAGAAGCTGTTAAGTGTCATACCATAAAAAAGGTTTTTGGTTAAATATCACTATATAGACCTGCAACAACATTTAGATGTCATAGATACACACTAGACAGCAATGGATTTCTGGACTTTCAAGACTGAAAAGGATATTTAGATTTTCCTCTCATTCCAAGACGACGTGCTTTCATGTTTGGAAAGACATTTTTCATGATTTTTCCAAAATCAGCAGCACTTAGAGGATGGTAGCCAAGATTGTCACAATAGCTCCTGTAATATAAACCCAAAAAAATAATTAACTGTACTTAAAGGAAATTAGAAAGGTAAACTGGAATCAAATGTCTCTTGCACAAACAGGGTGTCTCACAATCATGAATAAATAAAACCCACTTAGTTTAATGGTAACCACAGAGTGGATCAAAGTGAATGTTCAGCTACATTATCCTCTACAATAGGGGTTGATAACTGGCAGAACCGTGGTTCAGCAAAGCTTTATGATGGACTGAACAGCGCACTTGAAAATTATTACAGCAGAGGTGATTTAAAAATAAATAAAATAAAATAAAACCCCCCGATCCACTGAGATTCCTGTTGCAGATTATTATTTAGCTAAAAGCAGCTCAACAGATCAGAGAAAAGCAGGCATTTTCACAGACTCAGATTTATCATTTTATTTACTTTTTCTGGCTTGATTTAGCTTGTAAAAAAAAAAAAAAAAAGGTGTAAATCATCTTCCTGCTTCAACTTCAAAGCACGGCTTGTCACTTGAGTTAGTGGCTATAGTCAAGAGTGGTAACATGAAATGCCACAGTGAAATAAAACTGACTGTATTGCCTTATTTATAGCCAAAAAATACTCATTAACAGTTAAACATTAAAAGGCAACTTGTTGCCACTCAGTCATTTCACTGGATCCTTGTAACAAGAAATATTATGTAAAAGGATCTTTACACATTTCAGTTCAATGTGCCTGCTCTATCATGGTGTGTGCATTTCATAAAAGTCTCCTTTTCATTCAATACAAAATATGCCATCTTAATAAATTCTAATTTTTTCCCCATAATTCTATGGCAGCACATTAATGGCAGCATACTAGAGGACATTAAAATGCAAGGTGAAAAATATAAACCTGCAAGTTTCAATATTTTGCACGTGTAAATATCGCACTCGCAAGCATGCCATGTCCACTGTTTCAACACAGCACCACTTTGCTCAGATAAAATGATGTGGACTACAGCCAATTACAAAACCAGAAGCCATCAGCCAATAGCACTCAGTGACAGAAATGAGATGAGCCCGCCCCCAAACTGTCAAAAGTCGAATGTAAAAAATTTCACTCGAGCAGAGAGAGCGGTTGATGGCAGTGTTCTCATCGAGTCACTAAACCTCGAGTCCAAGTCCAGTCTCGAGTCCCCAGTGTTCAAGTCCGAGTCAAGTCAAAGTCATTACAAAAAATTTTGACTCGCGTCCGAGTCGAGTCCACTATTGATCCAAGTTGAGTCCGAGAGCAAGACTCCAACCGCACCATTTGATGGTGGCTGTTTTAGCGCCATTAACATTAGTTTGTTCCTGAACATGATGTATGAACAGGTGAATGTGCTTCTCTTTATCAGGGAGTGTGAAGTATTCGGTCAGAGATGGTTGGGAGATGGATGCAAGTGCAGAAGGTGTGTTTATTAATACAAGTGAAGACGGTAAACAATCCAGAATAGCAGGCAAAATCGTAAAACAGGCAATAGGTCGAGTGAGGCACAAACAGGCTATCGTAGACTCGGCAGAATCGAAGACAAGAAACAGGAAATCAGGGATCAGGAAACCAAACAAGGAAATAAGGCTCGGTAATGTGTCAGCAATGCAACTCAATACTTCACAAGGTAAGTGCGTTTTCACAGTTTTTATATAGGTGGCGCTGATTGCGCCTTAATCCTGTGCAGGTGTGAGTCGTTTATGGTGCAGGCGAGAGTCCGCTTGGAGTGCGTGTTGTCCAGAGCACACCTGAGAGTCTATCTGATGCACGCGCCAAGGCTCGCAGGTGTGACACTCTTGCATGAAATTAGTCCAAAATTTAATGTAGATATAAATATCTTATGCCAAATTATTATGGTATGCTACAACAACTCAGAGTCCTCGTCTCCAATTTACGAGTCCGAATGTAGCTAACACACAAGTCCGACTCATCAGTGCTCAAGTCCAAGTCAAGTAACGAGTCCTTAAAATTAGGGCACGAGTCGGACTCGAGTACTACAAGCCTGGCTGAAGGTAATCCACTTGGCGAGTGACAACAACTATTAAATCAAGGGGGAAAGAAAAAAAACCCCAAAAAACACACAGTTCAAATATTATGATAAACGCACACACAATTCTTTGTGCTTGCGAGTGAGCAGGTTTATATTTTTCACTTTGCATTTATACGTTCTCTAGTTCTGACATTAAATGTGCCGCCATATAATTCTGTATCGGGGTCATAACATCACAACTTGTAAGAAATGTGAGCTAATAAATGAATTACGCTTACTTGTACTCATCATACACCTCTTGTTTTGGCAGTGAGGTCTCCGGGTGCTCCTCTAAGTGATTCCGAATCCAATTGAAAGCGTACATCTGTTGGGTCCGACTGGATGACATGGAATTCTGGTCACTAGAAGACAAACAGTGGAAAAATAAATGGCTTTCCAGAATCCAGAATTTGTCTCTGCTTGAAGGTCTCGTTTATATGTCATGACAAGACAACTGTTTTGAGTTTGTTTCTGACTTAAATAGAGTTGTAAAATTTTAGTACCATGTTGCAGGACTTGTAGACCCCCTCTGATTTTCAGTCCTATTGGACATCATGGTGAGAATTAGGGATTGCAGTGATGAACAGATATGGGGAAACAAATGACAAAACACAGGATGCTGGGTATTGCAGTGCCAAAAAATTCGCAAAATATTGTTTTTAGTGGCATGATAAGTTTATGAAGATTCATACAGTAATGGAAAAAGCATATGAATGACAGGGGGAAAGACCACACAGAAATATCACTACATTTATGATGGATGGTATTCAGATTGTGTGCGCACGTAAGGAGAGCATAACAAACAGCCATGATAAAGCCAGTGGCATGTGCAAGATAAGAGACATTAAACATAAGCTAAAATGTAAATTAAAAAGAAAAGGGGGAATGAAAGATGAACGTAGTGCAATTACACCATTTACCAACTACAGAATAATCATTATTTCAAGTATGAACATACCTTTTGTCATTACCACTGCTAGGACCAGAAGGCAACTTAAGGTAGAGGTAGAGTTTTTCAATGTCTGTAAACTTCTCAACATCTTGCTGTATGATAAAGACAAAAAACAGGGGAGAAGAATAAAAGATTAATAAGAGATTCTCTTCCTTACATTGAAATAAAGTTACTTCTTTTCCTAGTTGAAAATTGTGCAACACGTATTAAGCACACTACCAGTCAAAAGTTTGTACACCCCACTCATTCATAGACTTTTCTGTATTCTGACTATTTTCTACACTGTAGAACAATACTGAAGACTATTGCACACTATTGGCATTATCTTAACCAGCTTCATGAGGTAGTGACCTGGAATGCTTTTTAATTAATAGGTGTGCCTTGTCAAAATTAGTGCAATGTCTTGCCTTCTTAATGTATTTGAGATCAAGCAATAAATAAGTAAATAGCCCTATTCCACACCGTCAAGAACCGCTCAGCTAAGTAAAGAGAAAGGACAGCCATCATTACTTTGACACGAAGCGTATTTTATATTATATATGAAATGAAACAAAAGGGTTTTTTTTTAATTTACCAAAAGGAAGTCTAAGTTTAGCGAGTCGTTCCCACGTTTTGTTATTTTTTTATTCACCATGTCCCCTCTACGGCTCCGTACTAAGTTGATAAAGAACAAGAAAATAAATTAGCTTTTTTTGGTAATAAAATTTTGTTAACTTAATTTTTTTTTCAAAAATATTGTGGGAAAAATCAAATGATGAACCCAGTATTGTGAATCGAATCAAATTGTGAATTGGGTGAATTGTTACATGCCTACTAATAATACAGAAGACATCATGAGTACAAACAAATATAAAAACAAACAAAAAAACCCCCCACCCGTAAAAACATTTCTGTGCAAGCCCAAATTCATTCATACAATGCCATTCTACTGCTGACTATAGCTGGGCAACACGATGATGATATGATCTCGATATCAGACCATAAATGGTACACTTTTCCACACAAATCCAGGTAAATCTGAGAAAACAGACTTTATTTAAACACATTTCTCTGTCGATACTATTGTGTTTATACGGTTTTCTGAAACACGGTTTGGAAGCACACAAACATTTTCTGAGGGAACAAGCTAAATTTAGCAGCTTTATGCAATAAACTCCTGTTAAAGACCCAACCAAGAAGTACAAAGGTGATTTTTTTTTTTAAATATGGACTGACAATAGGGTAGACTTAAATATGTACATGTAGGATAGCAACTATAAAGCTCCTTTTCTCTTTGGAGCAGTGTATGCAGGGCTCGACATTAAATGAACAGTCCACCATATTTCCATAATGAAATATGCTCTTATCTGAATTGAGACGAGCTGCTCCGTACCTCTCCGAGCTTTGCGCGACCTCCCAGTCAGTCAGACGCGCTGTCACTCCTGTTAGCAATGTAGCTAGGCTCAGTATGGCCAACGGTATTTTTTGGGGCTGTAGTTAGATGCGACCAAACTCTTCCGCGTTTTTCCTGTTTACATAGGTTTATATGACCAGTGATATGAAACAAGTTCAGTTACACAAATTGAAACGTAGCGATTTTCTATGCTATGGAAAGTCCGCACTATAATGACAGGCGTACTAACACCTTCTGCGCGCTTCGGCAGCGCATTGATATCTGAGCTCCGTATCAATGCGCTGCCGAAGCGCGCAGAAGGTGTTAGTACGCCTGTCATTATAGTGCGCACTTTCCATAGCATAGAAAATCGCTACGTTTCAATTTGTGTAACTGAACTTGTTTCATATCACTGGTCATATAAATAGGAAAAACGTGGAAGAGTTTGGTCGCATCTAACTACAGCCCCAAAAAATACCATTGGCCATATTGAGCCTAGCTACATTGCTAACAGGAGTGACAGCGCGTCTGACTGCGTCTGACTGACTGGGAGGTCACGCAAAGCTCGGAGAGGTACGGAGCAGCTCGTCTCAATTCAGATAAGAGCATATTTCATTATGGAAGTACGGTGGACTGTTCCTTTAAGGTACACTTAGAACAGATTGTTAAAAAAAATGTGCGATTAATCACGAGTTAACTATGGACAATAATGCAATTGATCACAATTAAATATTTTAATCAATTGACAGCCCTAGTTATAAGATTTACCCAGCTTAGTGTGGACACAGGCTAAGTGTCATCATTATTGTCAGGTGTCAGTGCTTTAATAACTCTGTTACTCACTGGGGAAAGTAACTGACTGGACCCTAAAAACTATCTTGTTCCAACGGTTTCATTTTCTTCAAGAAGGTCCTGGGTTCGAGCCCCGTGGCCGGCGAGGGCCTTTCTGTGTGGAGTTTGCATGTTCTCCCCGTGTCCGCGTGGGTTTCCTCCGGGTGCTCCGGTTTCCCCCACAGTCCAAAGACATGCAGGTTAGGTTAACTGGTGACTCTAAATTGAGCGTAGGTGTGAATGTGAGTGTGAATGGTTGTCTGTGTCTATGTGTCAGCCCTGTGATGACCTGGCGACTTGTCCAGGGTGTACCCCACCTTTCGCCCGTAGTCAGCTGGGATAGGCTCCAGCTTGCCTGCGACCCTGTAGAACAGGATAAAGCGGCTACAGATAATGAGATGAGATTGTTGAGATATCAAAGTACGACCGCTCATCTTTGCTCTTCTAACCCAGGAGTTCTTAATTCCAGTCCTTGCTGGGCTGCACAGTTCAAAGGGTTCCCTACTGCCAAAAACTGTACTGACTGATTATTAACGCTTTAGCAAGTTGGTCCAAGTGCACTGAGGTTAGGGAGAACCATACAGGGAACAAGGTCCTGAGGACTGGAGTTAAGAACTTTTACTCTGCATGACTGTTTGTCTGTTTCATAGTCTCAGGTAAAGTTGAAGGTTGAGCATGTCCCGGTCAGGACTATAAACTGTCCTGGATCTTTTTGAATCCCCACAATTAACATTTATAAGCCTTTGAGTTCACATATAGTCTGTGCAAAAATGTTTTATTCCACTTACCCATTTAATTTAATTTTAATCTTGCACATAAGCTTTTACTGATGTGTAAATCGTACAAGGTCCTCGTACAGTATTGTGGGTTTTTTTTTTCTTTTTAAGATCTTTGGTTTACCATCAACTGATTTCACCTCAACAGACAGCATAGCAACTTTTATCATTTGCTTTATGCACAAACTTCACTTAACACTATTCTAACTTTGATTTTCTAGGTTCTAAAATTCTGAAGGGAGAGCACACATTATCAGGCAAGAGAGGACTACAATGTGCCGGCATCCAAATAAACAAATCGTGAGCTGCTGTGTGCTGGTTGCCATGTAAACCCGGACAGCAAGAACGCATGTCAATGCTGGCACGCTGGCAGCACATCTTTTCAGCACGAGCTCCGCCTCAGCTCGTTTCGATTGGTTTGTGAGAGTGAATTCATTTCAGCGCTTCCTATTCCATTTGTCTCGATGTTGCTAGGGGGAACCACCGCTCTTCAACCGGTCTAGAACTGTCAACCAATGAGCAGTCAATATAAACAACTGACTAGACTGGTCAAAACATACTACCTATTTGAAAGGAGTGATGGGTGAATAATTTGCTTCCTTCATTACTGTGGTCTTCATAGTCAGCTTTCATGGATTGATCTGAACAATGAGGATGAATGGAGAACGTCTTTGAACATGTCAGGGCTTCGAGATTTATGATCTACACTTCTATGGTCCACATCCATGTGAATTTGACAGACAGGAAGACAGTCCCCTTTTACAGACATGGAACAGGCAATTATCCATCAATCATTGTGAGGCTGTCTTTGTACAACATCTTGGTGTGAAAAGGCTACATGACACAGACATGCCTACTGTATGAATGGAGATGTGTGGCCACAGGTTGTATAGCTATTAAAGAAATCACATAAGTGTGTTTATTTGAGAAACAATGTCAAACAGTAAATCAGAGCCATTTTTATATGGTCTTCATTTCAGTGTCGAGACAGATATGCATCAATACATCATTAGTTTAAGAAAATTTATTAGGGAAAAGTGTCCAACTCTGTTATCCAATGTAAATCATACAAAGTCTGGGTTTTACTTACACAATACTGAAGGCTTAAAAAACAAATAAACAAAAAAAAAAACCCAAAACTGAAAGTCTGTATTAGTGGCCTGACAGAGCATCAGGAGGAATTCTGAGATTTTAATAAGCCATCGAGTTCAAGCAGGGCATCTGGTGTCTTAAGTCTTATGGGATGTGTGAGACCAGGATGGTGAAGGGTTAGCATTTTAGCAACAGCAAACTGAAATAGGATTCATAACTCAACAAAATATCCTGCCCCATTTCGCACTGCCCCGATTCTAAGGACTAATTCTCACGGGTTTCCAAATTATTTTTCCTCACAGATAAAATGCAGGACTCCTGCAAAGTGGATTATGAAGTGGTGGTAATGAGGAATCTGAGGCAAAGTTCGTTACTATCAATAATGGAACTATTCCAATATGGTGCGTGACCTACTAAAGACAGCATACTAGTTAGGAGAATCTGAACTGATAAATCAGTGTGCCAATATGAGCTAATTATAGAACAACCTGCATCAGCATTTACCTGCCAATAAAAGACAATTAAAAACAAGAAATGGAGAGACAGAGCATATGAAGATATTACACAGTTTGTCAACCAGAGGGCAACACACATATTCGGAACACCAGAAATCACATCAATCAGCTGACCCAAGCAGAGTCAACCATATTTTGCTGTACTTTTGTTCAAAGTACAATTTATGACAAGAAAACAAGTTAAACTTTTTTTTCTGCTTCTGGTTGAGAGTACACTGTACCTATTCTGGCTGCCACTTCGCACCGGAGCTTTTTATTTTTAGGTTCCCTTTTGTTTTTCCTTTTTTGTATTTGTGTAGATTGAGATTTTTGAGTGTTTTGTCCGCCGGTTGTGGTGTAGCTCCAAACCCAGTTCTGGGCGTCAGTTCCCCTCCAGGCCTTGGTTTGCCATTGGTGACGCCTGTGCTCCGAACTATGGACTGCAGTGAGCTCATTGCTCTTTTAACATCGTGGTTGTCCAGCGCTCTGTGCAGTGGTGCTTTTGTGCTTGATGTGGAGATCCGAGCGATGTTGCCCAGTGTTTGACTTTGTGCCAAGAATTCGTACACCGCTCACACTTTGGTTGTACAAGGACCGGATGGCTTGTAGCGATGACCCTGATACCACATACTCCCACAGTACCCCCCATAAGAGCCCTGGGGTTACACAGTCATAAGCCTTTTCCAAATCTACAAAACACATACAGTGGTGCTTGAAAGTTTGTGAACCCTTTAGAATTTTCTATATTTCTGCATAAATATATTACCTAAAACATCAGATTTTCACACAAGTCCTAAAAGTAGATAAAGAGAACCCAGTTAAACAAATGAGACAAAAATATTATACTTGGTCATTTACTTATTGAGGAAAATGATCCAATATTACATATCTGTGAGTGGCAAAAGTATGTGAACCTTTGCTTTCAGTATCTGGTGTGACCCCCTTGTGCAGCAATAACTGCAACTAAACGTTTCCGGTAACTGTTGATCAGTCCTGCACACCGGCTTGGAGGAATTTTAGCCCATTCCTCCGTACAGAATAGCTTCCACTCTGGGATGTTGGTGGGTTTCTTCACATGAACTGCTCGCTTCAGGTCCTTCTACAACATTTCGATTGGATTAAGATCAGGACTTTGACTTGGCCATTCCAAAACATTCACTTTATTCTTCTTTAACCATTCTTTGGTAGAACGACTTGTGTGCTTAGGGTCGTTGTCTTACTGCATGACCCACCTTCTCTTGAGATTCAGTTCATGGACAGATGTCCTGATATTTTCCTTTAGAATTCGCTGGTATAATTCAGAATTCATTGTTCCATCCATGATGGCAAGCCATCCTGGCCCAGATGCAGCAAAACAGGTCCAAACCATGATACTACCACCACCATGTTTCACAGATGGGATAAGGTTCTTATGCTGGAATGCAGTGTTTTCCTTTCTCCAAACATAACGTTTCTCATTTAAACCAAAAAGTTCTATTCTGGTCTCATCCCTCCACAAAACATTTTTCCAATAGCCTTCTGGCTTGTCCACATGATCTTTAGCAAACTGCAGATGAGCAGCAATGTTCTTTTTGGAGATCAGTGGCTTTCTCCTTGCAACCCTGCCATGCACACCATTGTTGTTCAGTGTTCTCCTGATGGTGGACTCATGAACATTAACATTAGCCAACGTGAGAGAGGCCTTCAGTTGCTTAGAAGTTACCCTGGGGTCCTTTGTGACCTTGCCGACTATTACACGCCTTGCTCTTGGAGTGATCTTTGTTGGTCGACCACTCCTGGGGAGGGTAACAATGGTCTTGAATTTCCTCCATTTGTACACAATCTGTCTGACTGTGGATTGGTGGAGTCCAAACTCTTTAGAGATGGTTTTGTAACCTTTTCCAGCCTGATGAGCATCAACAACGCTTTTTCTGAGGTCCTCAGAAATCTCCTTTGTTCGTGCCATGATGCACTTCCACAAACGTGTTGTGAAGATCAGACTTTGATCGAGCCCTGTTCTTTAAATAAAAGAGGGTGCCCACTCACACTTGATTGTCATCCCATTGATTGAAAACACCTGACTCTAATTTCACCTTCAAATTAACTGCTAATCCTAGAGGTTCACATCCTTTTGCCACTCACAGATATGTAATATTGGATCATTTTCCTCAATAAATAAATGACCAAGTATAATATTTTGTCTCATTTGTTTAACTGGGTTCTCTTTATCTACTTTTAGGACTTGTGTGAAAATCTGATGATGTTTTAGATCATATTTATGCAGAAATATAGAAAATTCTAAAGGGTTCACAAACTTTCAAGCACCACTGTAGACTGGCTGGTCTACTCCCATGAACCCCCCCCAAACAACCCTGCCAGGGTAAAGAGCTGCTCCACCTATCCATGGCCAGGACAGAATCTGCATTGCTTTTCCTGGATTTGAAGAAGTTCAACAATTGGTCGGAGCCTCCTTTCCAGCACCTTAGGATAAACTTTCTCGGGAAGGCTGAGCACTGCGATACCCCTATAATTGGAACACACTCTCCAGTCCCCTTTTTTGAAAAGAGGAACCACCACCTCGGTCTGCCACTCCACGGGCACTGTACCCGACCCTCCATGTGGCACTGAAGAGGCATGTCAGCCAAGACAGCTCAACAATCTCCAGAGCCTTCAACATCTCAGGGCGACCCTCATCCACGCCTGGTGCCTTGCCACCGAGGAGCTTCTTGACTGCCTCAGTGACCTCTGTCAGAGATATGGGTGAAGCTTCCCCAGAGTCCTCAGACTCCACCTCCCCGGAGGACGTGTAGGACGGGCTCAGGAGTTCCTCAAAAGGTGCTTCTTCCACCACCCCACAATATTCCCAGCTGGGGTCAGCAGTTCTCCTCCCTGGCTGTACACAGCCTGAGGCAAGCCCCGTTTCCATTTCCTGAGTCACCGAACAGTTTGCCAGAACTTCCTTGAGGCCAACCAAAAGTCCTTTTCCATGGCCTCCCCAAACTCCTCCCACACCCGGGTTTTTGTCAAGGCAACTGCTGAAGCTGCAGCCCTTCTGGCTTCCCAGTACCTGCCTGCTGCCTCAAGGGACTCCTGGGCCAACCAGGCCCGAAAGGCCTCTTTCTTCAGCTTGACGGTTTCCTTCACCACCGGTGTCCACCTGCGGGTTCTTAGGTTACTGCTACAACTGGCACTGACGACCATTCGGTCACAGCTCCTACCAGCCATCTCTACAATAGAGGCTTTGAACATGGTCCATTTGGATTCCATGTCCCCAACCTCCCCCAGGATGCACAAAAAGCTCCTCCAGAGGTGGGAATTGAAGACCTTATGAACAGAGGACTTTGCCATATGTTCCCAGTTCACCCTCACTAAACACTTGGGTTTGCCAGGTCTGTCTGGCAGCCTCCCCGCCATCTGATCCAACTCACCACCAGGTGGTGATCAGTTGACAGCTCTGCTCCTCTCTTCACCCGAGTGTCCAAGACGTATGGCCACAGATCTGATGATGCAACCACAAAGTCAATCGTCAATCTTTGGCCTAAGGTGTTTTGGTACCAGGTACACTTATGCACCACCTTATGTTCGAACATGGTGTTTGCTATAGCCAATCCATGACCAGCACAGAAGTCGTCGAACAACAAAACACCACTCAGGTTTAGATCAGGCAAACCCCTACAGGTTTCTCAATCATTGCCCACGAGTGTTGAAGTCCCCCAGGAGAACTATGGAGTCCCAAGTCGGCACTCCTTCCAGAACACCACCCAGCGACTCCAAGAAGGCCAAATACTCTGCACTGCTGTTTGGTGCATAAGCACAAACAATTGTCACAGTTTTCCTCTCAGCAACTTGCAGTTGCATAGAGGCAACCCTCTTGTTCTCTGGGGAGAACTCCAACACAGCTGCGCTCAGCCGGGGGCTTGTGAGTATCCCCACACCTGCCGTGCACCCCTCACCCTGGGCAACACTGAAAAAGGAGAGTCCCCAACCCCTCTCCAGGAGTTTGGTTCGAGAACCAGTGCTATGCATGGAGGCGAGCCCAAATACATCTACGTAGTTGGTACTGCTCCACCTCCCACACCAACTCTGGTTCCTTCCCCACCAGAGAGGTGACGTTCAGTGCAGTGGTGCTTGAAAGTTTGTGAACTCTTTAGAATTTTCTATATTTCCACATAAATATGACCTAAAACATCAGATTTTCACACAAGTCCTAAAAGTAGATAAAGAGAACCCAGTTAAACAAATGAGACAAAAATATTATACTTGGTCATTTATTTATTGAGAAAAATGATCAAATATTACATATCTGTGAGTGGCAAAAAGTATGTGAACCTTTGCTTTCAGTATCTGGTGTGACTCCCTTGTGCAGCAATAACTGCAACTAAACGTTTCCGGTAACTGTTGATCAGTCCTGCACAGCGGCTTGGAGGAATTTTAGCCCATTCCTCTGTACAGAACAGCTTCAACTCAAGGATGTTGGTGGGTTTCCTCACATGAACTGCTTGCTTCAAGATGTTTAGGGACTGAAGACACCAAGTGATGAAGCGTTTCTGTTATTTTCTCCCATTCTTCCTGCAAACAGGTCTTAAGGTGTGCAACGGGATGGTATAGTCATTGCCATTATTTTTCATTTCAAAATTTACCACACATTCTCTACTGGGGACAAGCACCCTCTTCTTCCACAGCCATGCCTTTGCAATGTGTGTAGAATGTGGTTTTGCATTGTCTTGTTGAAATATCCCTAGAAAAAGGTATCTCCTTGAAGGGAGCATATGTTGCTCCAAAATCTCAATGTACTTTTCTGCATTAATGCTCCATCACAGAAGTCTAATTTACCTTTGCCAAGGGCACTGACAACCCCATACTACGACTGGCTTTTGGACTTGATGCTAGTAACAGTCTAGATGAGGGGTGGGCAATTATTTTTTCCATGGGGCCACATGAGAAACAGAAAATTTTGTGGAGGGCCGGACCAAAAGGCTGAACTAAATTCTGCATAATATTAATTGTATTTCTTTATATAAAGCAGTAAATAACATTGTTTTTACAAGCTGCTAAGACTGGTAAGAGTGTGGAAAAAACGAGGTTGCCTTACAAAAAATGTCATTTATTCAATCAAATTTCCCAAAACAATGGTTAACAAAATGTGAATGTTTGTACCATTTTTTTTCAGTCACATTCACCCCAAAACACAATAAAGACATCACAATATTGTCTTTCTACTCCAAATATAAAGCACCAAGTCCACCAAGCACTCTTTCACAAATTCCCCCTCCGAGAATGGCTTACCGTTTTTAGCGATTTTGTGGGAAAGCACAAAGCTGGTCTTGGTTGCTGCATCCCTGGATGTGTGATGCTTGGTAAAAAAGCCTTGCTGCTTTTCTAGCTTAGCCAGCAAAGCTTCCGATGTCCGCGCCATTTCAGCATCAGTCAAGTTTCGGTATTTCTCAGCGTGCTTCGTCTGATAACGCCAACTCAAATTGTAGTCTTTGAACACGGCGATCTGCTCTCCGCAAACTAAACACACGGCTTTATCTCCGACTTCAGTAAATAAATACTTAGCAGTCCATGTTTTGTTGAAAGCCCTGCATTCGGCATCTACCTTTCTTCTTTTTGCGGACATTTTGGGGGCTAAAGTCTTCTTGTGATCTGCTCCCAACAACGTCGATTCGGTGTAGGCGTCAGATCTACAGATCGGCTCGGGCTCCGGCGCCTGCTGGTGACGTCACACTATGTGATTGGCTGGACCGTTTGAAGGATGACGTACAAGTTTGTGGTTGGTCTGGACAAATTATGGAAGTAGTTATCGCGGGATTAGGTTTTGTGGGATTTCGTGTCATGTTCATGTCACGTGCATTGTGTTTTTGTTGAACACAACTTCAAAATAAAAGCAATGCACATTCAGTCCATGCATGGGGTAAAATTAGAAAATACGTTTATTTTGTAATTTCTAATTAACCTTACGCGGGCCGGTCAGAATGAACCAAAGGGCCGGATGCGGCCCGTGGGCCGTAAAATGCCCAGGTCTGCTCTAGATGGTCATTTTCATCTTTGGTCTGGAACCCACAGCACCTACTTCTTACAGAAAAGACATGGAATACTGATTCATCTGACCACAATACACATTTCTGCTGCGTGATGGTCCATCCCAGAAGCCTCTGAGCCCAGAGAAGTTGACGATGCTTCTAGAAACAGTTAGCATAAAGCTTCACTTTTGCATAGTAAAGCTTTGACTAGCATTTGTGGATGTAATTCTGTATTGTAGTGCTTGATAAAGGTTCACCAAAGTAATCCCAAGCCCACATGGTTATATCAGTTATAGATGAATGACAGTTCTTGACGCAGTGCCATGTGAAGAATCAGAAAATCACAGGTGTTCAGCTTAAGCTTGCACCCTTTATACACCAAAATTCCACCAAATTCCTTGAATCATTTCATGATATTATGCACCATAAAGGGTGAAATATGCAAATCCCTTCCTCTTTTTCTTTGAGAAACTATGTTTTTAAACATTTCAATAATTTTCCTCACATATCTGTTGACAAACTGGAGATCCTCAGCCCATTTTTGCTCCTCAAAAGACCACGCCTTTCCTGGATACTTAATTTTTAATTTTATTAGCTTTGCCACAGCAAGATATATATGTACATACATTATTGGCTTGCGCCAATTACAGTGGCCCCATTGTACTTAATCTGCATGCCTTCTAAACTGTGGGGGAAACCAGAGCACCCGGAGGAAACCCATACAAACACAGGGAGAACATGCAAACTCCACACAGAAAGGCCCCCGTCAGCTGCTGGGCTTGAACCCAGAACCTTCTTGCTGTGAGGCGACAGTGCTAACCACTACACCACCTAACTTGCCCCATCCCAACTTTTTTTTTTTTAATGTATTGTAGGCCTGAAATGCAGGAATGGATGTATATTAACAAATGAAATTAAGATGACCAGACAAAACATAAAATATCTTATGTTTATCCTGTCTGCAATGAAATACAAGTCAAAGTAAATTTGTCAAAAGGCCAATTCACAACAAACATGCTTCTTCTTCTTCAAGGATTTTTAAAAGTCCTCTCAAAATGCTCGAGAGCTGCATCACATGGCAGTAATGCTTCTATTTTAGGAAGTGTTTCAATCCATATTGTGTCAGAGGAACAACTTTTTTTTTTGCCATCCTTATTTATATAATCAATCTCCATTTTTCTCTCTGCACACGCAGAATTGAACTGTAAACTCCAGAGATATCCACTGAAATCACACTTTATACACTAAAATTTATTTAAAATTGCATTCTATGGATAATCTGAAAAAAAAACCCAGCTGTTTATGTACCGGCCCTGTCTCACGTTACGTCTAATGATAACACGATTACATGTTTGGGTGTTAGTTTTCTTAATAAAAATGAAATGCACTGCTGTGCAGGTTGTGCGAGCACCAAGCATGCACTGTGGATTGTACAGAACGCTTGCGTGGCAAGTCCAATGTGGCATAGCAGTACAAGATCATGGCAAGTTACAGTAAGTAACAGATAGTGAGGAGAGCATCGGTGTTTATTACAGCTTGAATTTGCCTGCTTAACCAAGTTTGAAGGTTGTACAGGATTACGATGGCGTCCTTTACAATCATAAGGAGGCTGTACAGTCAGCACCAGAATTATCGCCACCTTTCAATCGACTGTATAAAAGAAACACACAATGGCCCTCACTCACTGACACTGAGTAAGGTCAAATCTGATCATAATGCTCATACAAGTCTGAGCCTGACATTTTAGCAACCTGAAAAATGCTTGATTTGCTGTAAAGGAAGTGGGAGGATTCTTGACATAAAAATCAATAAATTATCAGTTTAAACAAAGAAATAATGTTTCAAGATGCTCGTCTTGCAATCCTTTGTTTTTATTAATGGTATCACGTAGGCGTATATAGGCATAGTAGAACTGTATGCTGTCAAAGTCCATGATCAGGTAGAGAACTGAACGGGTTTCCAACCTCACCTGCAGGCAGTTCTGTGAACTCTATTTATAGCTAGGTTTTTATTCATTTTAATACTCAAAGGTCAGATTTAACCAAAGTCAGATTTAATTAAAGGGTTTTTTTCTTTTATAAGTAGACACAATGTTCCATTCTGAACTCCCAGCTGGTGCAGCTCTGAGGTGCTGCATAAAGAATATAATGAGCTCTTACCCAACTATGGATGAGGACTAATGAGTTGATACAGATTTACATCCATGCTTCCTAATTCACATTTACAAATTACATGCCGACACTAAACTTCACTACCTATAGTACATTTTAATATGAGGTTTCAGCATGTGCAGGTCTGGTTATTAAATGTTTTCCATGTTGCATCCGTGTCTCAAACACTAACAGTGTAGTACAATAAAGTCAAACACAATTTTGATTTCTGGGGCACTTAAAGTGCATATCACGGGTAAATTCAGGAGCAAGATCAATCTAAGGCCCTGTCCACACGGCAACGGATTCAGGTGAATCCAATAAAATTTATCATTGTTTCGGCCTGGCGTCCACACGGCACCGGCGTTTTGGGTGCCCCAAAATGATATTTTTTGAGAACGGTTTCCCGAGTGGAAAAATCTGGCAACGGCGCCATTGCGAAGTCGTCTGGATGAGTAGAACAGATTTGTTTACGATGACGTCACAACCACAAGACTAGAAGAAGGGGTTTATGTGCATGCGTCCTACTTCTTCTATTGTTCTGGTGTCTCCGATGGGACCGTCTTACAGCGCACGTAGAGGTGTGGCATGTGTATTGCATCGTTTTCAGCAAGTGTTGTCATATGTACCTGATATTTTACTGATCCGTTGCCCATGTGGACGCGATTTTTTTTTTACCCGCTTAAAAAAAAAAAAAAAAAAAATCTCATTGCCGTTGTCGTGTGGATGTAGCCTAATTCTATTTTATATTAAACTTTGGTCAAATATCTGTAACATTCTGCATTCTCTGCGATTTTTTTAACTTGCGCAATAACAGAAAAATTCAGTTGAAATCAAGCCATTTGAGGCGAACTGGTCCGCCTCTGAAAAAACTTGGCATTTGAATTTCCCGGCAAACATTGATTTTTGTGACGTCATCTGTGGGACGCCTCCTTCGGAACCCTACGTCAGCGCTGGTTTGTTTATGAGAAAACGACCTGGTGATTTTCTGCAAATTTCTTCAACGTTATCACGTAATTATTAAAATGGTTAACAGATGTATCGTAGGACGGTGTAGCAACACCAATCTTGATGGGATTAGTACTCATCGTTTCCCAAAAGACCGGGCAATGAGAGAGAAATGGGAGCGCTTGGTCTACACAGGCTGTGCACTGAAACCGTGCAAAGCTCTCGCAGCCTGCTGGCGCTTCTGCAGGTAACATCACGAATCTGGCTCCAGACTCCCTTGGGATTTTTCCAGACGCGTTTTGTTTTATTTTTTTTTTGCTGTAGACAGATGGCCTTGTGCAAAATTACCCTTCTGGATGAGTGTGTAAAGGGACATACTTTCATATTTAAAAAAAAAAAAAAAAAAACGAAATTGGTCCAGAATATGCACTTTAAGTTAAAAATAGCCACAGCCACCAAGACAATGTGATGAGATTTAGAAAATGATACAACAGATAACTGAAAGTCATTTATTTTTCATGACAGTGACAATAATTATGGACCTGACTGTATTATACCATTACAATTGACATTTCACATTTGCCCGGAAGTTATAGATTTGAGACCTGTGCAGGTCTGAGCTCAGCCTTTGTCTGATTGGGAGATAGAAGCTATGGTACATAAATTTTATTTTATATATATATATATATATATATATATATATATATATATATATATAAAAAGGCCCGCTCAGAAATACGTCAACCCCAGGATTCGAACCCACATTGCAAAATCTGTTCCTTTCCTGGACAGCACTCGGCCACAGAGGATTACATTGTAAACTAAGGTTATATAACATGACATGGTCAATACGCAGTTTCGCCACACCATGACTGAAATTGCTACCTGAGGTTGGCACGCTAATTGCATTCTTAAACATGTTTGAACTCGGTTAAACATACACATACAGACAGGTGCCTCTGTAAGCTTCAGCCAAAGGCTGAGGCAAAAATTATTTAAAAAAAAAAAAAAAAAAAAAAAGTGTTCATCACACCATTTTAGATACAATAAAAATACACCTATTTTTTATGATGAATTCTTTTAACAATTTAAGCTTTAGAATCTCTCAAACATTAAAATTTCATACAAAATATATACACAACATTTATCACAAATGTATGGGTTTGTGATCAATTTCCCAGCAATTCAGTTGGGTTGCATAAAAAAAAAAAAAAAAAGAACCCATTCAGTAATATTTTATTAAAGGTAGACTGCCTTTCAGATTTTTCAAGTTTAGGTCATAAAAAGAATTTTCCCTGACACCCAATTATTTTTGTTTAGTGGACCGAAAGCTACCGAATTCAAAATCACAGACTTCCAATTTTATTACGTTGTTTTTTTAAAAAAAAATAAGAACCATTAATGAATTTAGAGCTACATGGCCTGAAATTCTCCGCTATTTTTAACTTGCTTCACTATGACCCAATTCAAGATACTACATCATGCATCAAGTGGTGGGCTTTCCCCATTCGCAAGGCATTGTGGGATACAAATTTGAAACAGGAGAGAAAAATGGAGGACGCGAATGAAAAGTGAAAGACCAACTACAGTAACGGAAAGCAAGAAGAAAAGACGTTATGTTGCAAAGGAAAGGAAACGCAGGACCAAACTAATAAATATCGGCGGTCAGCGAGCACCTCGGTGTGATCAGCTGTTCGTTTAGCGACAGAATGACGTAATGGTCAGTGCACAGTCAAAGTAAACCTATAGATGGCAGTAATGCAACACTGGATGCCAGCTGCCGTAAAACCCAAAAGAAGGTGGTGGTGAACCTGCGCATGTGCACACGGACTTCCTCTGCCTGCTCAACTGTGTGAAGTGAGCGATTTCATGCACATTATTTGCTCAGGAATCCCCTCAAATTAAATAACTTCCCAGCCACAGAATGGCCTGATATATTTTTTAGGTATTACAGAAATAAACATATCACAATGACCAAATTTCAAAGGGAACTAAATTTCACCGATTTTATGAAATCGAAAGGCCGTCTAGCTTTAAATGCATGCAAAAGTTAATTTATTGATATTTTAAAAATAATTTAACACCAAAAGGAGAAAATATCTAAAAACTATTTAAAATCTAAAAAAACCCCACCATATTTTACAAGTTTAAAGAGTACAAATTTAACAATATCAGCTGCTTCCAGTCACTTTGTAGTTTTTTTTTTAATTAAAATAAAATCATGATGTCCATGTCAGTAATGTGTATTGTGAAACAATTCATCACAATATCTATCATATCATCCAGACCTAGCTGTCATAGCAAACAAAAATGTAGGATTAATTTATTTAAGAAGGTTCATTGCTCTGTGGTGATTAGAATTGCTCTTCTGAACGATTTATTGGACACTCATGAAAATGTTCTTTTTCAAACTCTGGTAATACATTACAACTAAATATGGCTGCATGTATTTATAATTCTTGCTTTAAATTGAAACCAAGTCATGAAATCATTCAAAGCTATATGCATATGATACATGGTTCTAACTAGGCCTTTTCAGTGTATCGGGCCGAAACGCAATGTTTCTCTATCGCTACATCCACAATATTGCTGACATGCCTATAAAAGTTGTCGCTACACTAATAATAATAATAATAATAATAATAATAATAATAATCGCATATCAGACGCTCGCTGGCCGTGCTGTGAAAATTGTGCATGCAGATGATCATCTAAGTTTCCAAATCTGCCATTGCTTAACTCTTGAATATTTTCTATCATTAAAAAGCTTATAATCTCTGCTTTCCAAAGAAACGTATCTCGTTAAGATCTGTTGAGTACTTTGGGAGTAACGGCAGGTTGAAGTTGGTACAACAGAGAGTGCACTCTCTGCTCGCGGGACGTCGGGAAACTGCCGGTGCTGTTTGAGTCACGGGAAAGCGGTCAGGCTCTCTCTCTTCTGATCAGTTTCCAACTAGATTACTTGTGAATATCAATCAGATAACATTCATAGGGGTGCTCTGTAGCCCTCACTGTTTCTGATGAAGTATCAGCAAAAATTTCCATGTGCTAGTTTTGATGTTATGATTCACGGGAGACTTTGAAGTGAGTTTTCATAGCTTTACCGACTTATTTTTTCAAATCAAACTGATTCATGTAAATAAATAACTATTTTAGAAAATAACTGGAGTTGTTATAATGAAAAATATTGAGATCTTAGTGGTCAGAATGATATTTTAAAAACTGGAAGTCAGAAATGCAAGTGTCAATTTCAATTAAATTAAATGGAATTGTTTATTGGATGTGAATCACACAGTATTTTCAAGGTCTGCCTTGAAAGCTGTGAATATTAATTGAAATAAGAATAATTTATATTCTTTAATATAAACACTAGTCGGCCCTACTTAGAAATACAAAGGCCTACAGAGCACAAAGAGGGTATTAGAAATAAGCTTATTACTTTTTTATTGAGTTTACCAATTTAACTTTTTTTAATCCAATGAGCATAATTAATGCTTATTGAATACTACTTTGCAAAATTGTTTTTTTTTAATTAATTTTTCAACTTTTGTATTCAGTATACAACTATGTGCCTGCCAATTTCCATGCAAATATCTTGAAAAATAGAAAAATTAAGGAAAAAACATTCGACCTCATTCATTATCCATTCTTGACATGTCACAAATCAAAGACTGAAGAAACGGCTTAATTTTTAGAAACCTGCTGTAATATGAATAAGGATAACATGGCCCATTTTGGACCATGTTATCCTCATGCATAATATTACAGCAGGTTTCTAAAAATTAATCCGTTTCTTCAATCTTTGATTTGTGACATGTCAAGAATGGATAAACAGTTTAATTCTGCAAAAAGTATGTTGTTTAGCATTCAATTCTGAATTTCACAGAGACCAATTTCAAGCGATTTGAACTGAATTTTTCACCTGATATGCCTAATAAAAAGACTCGTCAATCTTGAAAACGTGGTCTTTTGTTCAATTTTCTCTTGTTACCGCTACACGGCGGTGACGACACACCGCCATGAGTATGTTCTACATTCGGACGTACTCCACTCCCTGTTCACGTAAGCACCCACTGCATAGGTGCCTGAGCAGTTCTTTGTGGAGATCATCACTGATCATGCTAGTCCGGTTTACCTCCTTCCTTATGCCATGTTCGCAGTAAAGTGCCATCCGTGTTAAAAGGCTCTCACGTGCCATGCATGTAATACGTGCCGGTCCCCAAGTTAGAGCTGGATAGTCATGTATTGTAATTGAATGGCTGAAGCTGAAAACAAATCAGACACTTGGTGAACAACTGGTTGTTTTATTCTTATTCCAGAAATATGCCACCTATATAGTTGAATTTTGGAAAAAAAAAAACCTCATTAATATTACCAAATAAATAAATAAATAAATAAATAAATAAGACTTCCAGGGAGCCCTGCAAGTGCCAGGAAATGCACAAGAATTCATCTTTTGGGGGCCTAAGGCAGCCCCCCCAACGCCCAGTTGTTATGACTGGGGCCACTACATAGTTTGGTCTAGTCCCAACCCTACCTCGGATGAATACACCTAAAACGCAGAGCCTTAGTCCACTGTAAAAACTTGAATATAGGACATTCAGACCGGGCACCTGTGATTCATAAAATATGGTCTTCAAAAGAACAAAGTGAGTTTACATTCATCTTCAGTCCACATAAAGCCAGAATTCAAATTAGGCCAGAGTCTACATTAGGTCTCAGTGTATGTCTTGAAAATACTATCCTGCTTCACACTCTGCAAGGAAGACATGCTGCCTCATTGCTGGTCCAAGTGAGGCTTTGGTTCATTCTCCGGCTAGCTGCTACCACTGCTACACAAGCTGCTACAGTTTGCATGCTCTGCTGCATCCCTGCAGTTGTTTTGGTCGGCACCAGCGCACGATTACTATGTTCACACCTGCCCAAACGAATCGAACCAAGAAAAGGGAAAACGAGCCAGCGTTCTTAAAAAGCGAAACATCCTGAGTCCACATTTAAAAATAAATAAATAAATAAAAAATAATAATATATATATTTTTTTCCAAATTTAGTACCAGTTTCAACTGCATGTAGTTGGGTTTAATTGTACTTAAATCAGTCTCTGTACTTATTTGCCACATTTCTACGTGGTCTAAAAGAATGTGTAAAGTTATCCAAAGCATCAGAATTACTCATTAAACAGCAGCCTACATCTAAATTCAAAATGGAAAAGAACGTCTATAGCCTTGGTCACAACCAGCCGTACATGCTCCTACGGCCGGTCTACGTGCAAAAAACGCAAGAAACGGCGGGTGCGCGTGAAACGCACGGAGGGCGCGCGTGTGATGTGCTGATTTTCGAGCCGTAGACTGGCCGCAGACGTTCTTTGTCATGTCAAACAAACTCTACGGGCGCTTACGTTTTTTTTCAGGTTGCAAGACAAACTTACAGCCAATGTGCGTCTTTCTCCATGAACAAAAAAAACGCAGCGATTTGGGAAATGCGAAAAATCGCACGGCCAAAAAAATCGTACGTCCAGTTGTGACCTAGGCTTATGAGACACCTTTTGTGACCATTTGAAACTGCAATAATAATATCCTGAAACACAGATGAGATTCTTTTGTGTATTCCAATGTAGTTTCTTAGAAAACCCACTGCCATGGAGTATTAAAAAGGTCCTGATGGCAAAACGCAATTATTCTTGAAGCGCCATCACTCATTAAAACGTCACGAAATCTCTCTGGAGGTAAATGACTCCAGATCAGAAGGTATCTGTCTATATGTGAAGTAACATTCGGACCACGCTTTCTGTACACAGCTTATACTAGTACATTATCAGCAAGATCAACTTTTTTTTTATATAGAATGTGTATTTCCTATGTAGTCATCTTGAACGATCTATCAATTGATAGGTGCATGGCAAGACATATCAGCTGGCTAATGTCAAAGAAATTATAGCAGTGACTTACCAAAATGCTGTCCACTTTTGATTGTACAGATTTGCTGAAAAACAAAATGACAAAAAAAAAATGGTAATTAAGAATGAATAAGAAAAAGTTGTTCAGTGGTTATGGAGTTAGGTTATTGATCAGAAATCCCTAAAACTGTGAAGTGTAATTTGCTTTAGATAAAAGTCTCAAATGAGCAAAATGTCAACGAATTTCTGCCCAGTTAAAGTGCAGAAGATCAGTGTGCTGTGCTATATACGAGATGAAATAATCTTATGTCCCCTGATTTATGACTATTAATTACATAGCAACAAACAGAGACAGGTGGATATACTGTAGGACTTGTATACAGTATCGTCTTAGGTGCATGTACAGAAATGCTGCAAAGCAAGGACGCCTTCAAAAATAACACACTTTACACGTACAGACATTTTACTATAAAGAGCAGTAAACGGCAATAAATTAAACAAAGTGTGGTTTTTTTTTCTCCCCCTGATAACCACTTGCCTTTAAAAACGCATTAGTAGTCTTGGGTACAGTTCTTACAGTTTTATAAGAATGATGGCTGATCTGTTATTTTAAGTATCATGGCGAACTTCTAGACACTGACTGTCACACTCACTTCTGATCTTGCAGGTAATCCCCGACAGCCTAAAGGCCTCTGCATGCTCTTGCGACAAGGCTTTCGCGGATAGCTTTTCGCAGACAGTTGTAATTTATCGTTGAGCGGGGAGTAATAGGCGTGCGCGATGTTATTTCACCGGCACAACACAAGGGGGCGCGAAGTCGCTAGGAGTAGTTGGTGGGTGTGGTTAGTGGAGTGTTTATCCTCCGGTTACTTATAATGACTAGAACTTTTTTTTTTTTTTATAATGACTAGAACTGGAGTCGTATAGATGTACGTACTTCCTCAATCAACCGCTCTTCATGCTGCTCCATCTTCGCTCGTGTTTTTAAAAATGCCGGTCATGAAAACAAAACAAACCGGGAAAGTAGGGAAGTGGAAGTGTGTGTACAGCGGATGTAGAGTGGACCAATCAGAGCCCTCTTATCTGCGACGCTGTCTGCGAGACTTCTGTGGTGGTCGCAATTTTTGGGAGGTGCGCGCAGAGCGTCTGCGAAGGTGGGGGGGCTACACAGACGCTATCTGCGACACCGTCTGCGAGGACTGGGTTGTCAGCATAAATTGGCCTTTAGGCCAGCCTTAAAAAAAAAAAAAAAATCCGTTTCCTGTCCACCGGGTGAGCAAAAAAAAATTCAGTCGGGAGGGAGGGATATTTTTTTTTTTTTTTAAATATATGGATGGATAAGAAATCGCAATGCTGTGTTTGCTTTTTCTTTCAGTACTTTATTACAAAAGCAGACACATTTAATAAAATATGACAGTTTAATCAACTGAAACTTGTACAAAAACTTTAAGTTAGCATTTTAAATGCTGACTGCAACATTTGCAAAACTTTTACAAAGGTACTTAAAATGTCCGACACACGGACTTTTTGTAGTTTTAAATCGGCCGTTAGGCCTAGTTCGGATGAAATTACACTATTAAAATGATCACTGAATGATTTGCTTTTCTGAATCTTTACTATTTTGTCGTTCGCTAGAATACCATTTTGCGATTTCACACTTAAGCAAATGTTTGAAAACTCCGGATCTCCTTTCTTCATGGTGGCTGCCATTTTTTTGTGCTGCACAGCGCATGCGCAGAGCTGATTCAGTTCAGAGTGCGCGCGCACTCGGCGGAGGCAGTAGTGTGTCGGGGCTGTCGGAGAGAACAGAAGCAGAGATGACGCTTATTTTGTCTCCGGTAAACCAGTCTTCTCTCGTTCAATTACGTGCTGGCATCAAAAGACACCGTTGGTTGTAAATGAAACCAAACTGAGTCGTTGGAGTGTATTTTCATACACAAATGGAGAAATGTTCGCTGAAGGCCAATTTATGCTGACAACCCAGTCCTCGCAGACAGCGCCGCGGATGGCGTCTGCGTAGCCCCCCCCCACCTTCGCAGACGCTCTGCGCGCACCTCCCAAAAATTGTGACCACCGCAGAAGCCTCGCAAACAGCGTCGCAGACAAGAGGGCTCTGATTGGTCCACTCTACATCCGCTGTACACGAACTTCCACTTTCCTGGTTTGTTTTGTTTTCACGACCGCCATTTTTAAAAACACGAGTGAAGATGGAGCAGCACGAAGAGCGGTTGATCGAGGAAGTGAGGAAGTACGTACATCTATATGACTCCAGTTCTAGTCATTATAAGTAACCGGAGGATAAACACTCCACTAACCACACCCACCAACTACTCCTAGCGATTTCGCGCCCCCTTGCGTTGTGGCGGTGAATAATATCGCGCACACCTATTACTCCCCGCTCAACGATAAATTACAACTGTCTGCGAAAAGCTATCTGTGAAAGCCTTGTCGCAAGAGCATGCAGAGGCCCTGAGTGTTTAACGGTGTAGCCGCCACTGCAGACCGTTGTCGTTGTTAATTCATAGCATGCTCAGCTGCGTGAATGTGTCATGCACCGAAAATAAGAGATTTACAAGCCAGGAACGCCTCATGATGCAATACGCAAGAAAAGAAAGATTTACTGCCATTTTACTTTGTATTTGAGTAAAGTGAATAAATAAATGGTCTGTGGAAAATACATTTAATCCTGGGAACTGCGTGCACAGGAGTTTTTGTGTTTACTCCGCCCCGGCTGGCTACTTATTTGTCATGGCTGGCTAGTATGAGCCTTAGTGGAAAGCCCTGGGAATGCGGAAATGTCAAGTTCGATTTTAGATTTACGAACCCCCCCCCCCCCAAAAAAAGTCGAAAAACCGGCGTTAAAAAAAAAAAAATTCAACCGCACAAACAGCACTCACCCGGCCAGTGGACCGGAAACAGAACATTTTTTAATAATGGCCTTAACTAGTTTTTTTTTTTGGTCTGAAAGCAGTCTGTATGGCCAAAATTTTGTAGATACCTGATCATCAAACTCATATGTGCTTGCTGAACATCTGATTTCACTCCCCCTTTGCTGTGATAATAACCTCCACTCTTCTGGGAAGGCTTTCCACTAGATTTTGGAGTGTGGCAGTGGGGATTTGTGATCATTCAGCCACAAGAGCAGTAGTGAAGTCAGGTGCTGATGTTGGGTGAGGAGGTCTGGGGTGAAGTCAGTGTTCCAGTTCATCCCAAAGGTGTTCAGTGGGATTGTCGTCAGGGATCTGTGCAGGATACTCGAGTTTTTCACTCCAACCTTGGCAAACCATGTCTTCATGGACCTTGCCATTGCGCACAGTGGCATTGTCATGCTGGAACAGGTTTGAGCTGCTTAATTCGAGTGAAGGGAAATTTGAATGCTACAGCATGCAGAGACTGAGACAATTCTGTGCTTCCAAATTTGTGACAATGCGTGGAATTGGTGAAATTACTGGAACTGTGTTAAGAACTGTCCAATGCATTATTAAAACCTGGAAGGATAGTGGTGAACCGTTAACTTCACAGAAGAAATGTGGTCGGAAAAAAATTGACTGACCATGATCAGAAATCACTTAAAACGCTTGAAGTCAAATGTGTTTTTTTTAAAAAAAACCACCAACAGTCGAACTCATGACTGTTTCATGGTGAAAGTGAAAGCATTTCCACACTTGCAACGTGATGAGAACTCACAGGATCGGTACTAAACAACCCTGTGGCCATAAAGACAGACTAATCAGAAGAAAAGGCTTCAATTTGTTAGGGAGCATAAAGACCAGACTCTGTAGCAATGGAAAAAGATTACGTGGTCTGAGAAGTCCAGATTTACTCTATTCCAGAAGAATGGGCGTGTCAGGGTAAGAAGAAAAATGTCAGGGATCCCAGCAGTAATTGAAAAAAAAAAAATAGAGGAATGTAAGAAACTATCACCGGGCGGCACGGTGGTGTAGGCTAGTGGTTAGCGCTGTCGCCTCACAGCAAGAAGGTCCTGGGTTCGAGCCCCGTGGCCGGCGAGGGCCTTTCTGTGCGGAGTTTGCATGTTCTCCCCGTGTCCGCGTGGGTTTCCTCCGGGTGCTCCGGTTTCCCCCACAGTCCAAAGACATGCAGGTTAGGCTAACTGGTGACTCTAAATTGAGCGTAGGTGTGAGTGTGAGTGGTTGTCTGTGTCTATGTGTCAGCCCTGTGATGACCTGGCGACTTGTCCAGGGTGTACCCCGCCTTTCGCCCGTAGTCAGCTGGGATAGGCTCCAGCTTGCCTGCGACCCTGTAGAACAGGATAAAGCGGCTA
Organism: Neoarius graeffei; assembly: GCF_027579695.1. Taxonomy (NCBI): domain Eukaryota; kingdom Metazoa; phylum Chordata; class Actinopteri; order Siluriformes; family Ariidae; genus Neoarius; species Neoarius graeffei. The sequence continues at coordinate 61,912,549 of NC_083570.1, forward strand.
CAGATAATGAGATGAGAAACTATCAGCAGGGGTCAAGGGGGCTGCCTGAAGCTGTTGAGACTTTAACATTTAAAGATGCTGTAGAACACATTTTTTACATAGATTTAACATAGAAAAGCAACAGAATTTAACCATAATGTGTATCTATTTGATGCCATATTTTGTAATCAATGACATAAGTGGCAAAAAATTATAAAAATTAGACGAAAATGTAGCTTTGAAGAAAATACTTGCCTAAATATTCCACTGATTTTGTTATAACAATAGTATCCATAGTTCATCTCATTTGTTTATTTTTTTTTTGTTTCAAGTTAATGTCAAAACTAGTCTAATATAAGCCACATTCCTTTTTCAAAAATCATGAATATGAGCAGAAATCAATGATCCAGTAATATTAGATATATACATATGTACAGCAAATACTGGAGATATTTGATTTAAACCTCTCTTTTTGAAAGGTTTCACTGGAAAGGAATTTAATGCTCTTTTCTGGGGTGCATTCTGTCTTTCCTCCAGTTTTCTCTGCTTTTGTTTCTCTGATCTTTCCTTCTGCTTTTCTGATGTTCCTGCAGTGCTCTGAATTAAGTTCAACGCATTAGAAACAAAAGCACGAACGGAGTTAAAACATGTTTTCTAGCAAATGGGCGCAGCCATATTGTTTTCTTGTTCTATCGCGTACAGTCTCGCGGTCAGTGTTGCCAGATACTCCTGACGTTTTCCAGCCCAAAATATGTTCAAAACCCGCCAAAATACACTTGAAACCCCCCAACTGGGCGGAGGACCGCGCAATCTGGCAACACTGCTCGCGGTATTTACATCAATTTAACTTCCGAGTGTTCCCGAATGTCAACGAGAACAAACAAAGCCGACGAAAACATCGCTAAACAAGCAAACCAAATCAGAACGTATTCTGCTGGTCATTTTACTTAAACATATTTTTAATGGGGGCGGCACGGTGGTGTAGTGGTTAGCGCTGTCGCCTCACAGCAAGAAGGTCCGAGTTCGAGCCCCGTGGCCGGCGAGGGCCTTTCTGTGTGGAGTTTGCATGTTCTCCCCGTGTCCGCGTGGGTTTCCTCCGGGTGCTCCGGTTTCCCCCACAGTCCAAAGACATGCAGGTTAGGTTAACTGGTGACTCTAAATTGAGCATAGGTGTGAATGTGAGTGTGAATGGTTGTCTGTGTCTATGTGTCGGCCCTGTGATGACCTGGCGACTTGTCCAGGGTGTACCCCGCCTTTCACCCGTAGTCAGCTGGGATAGGCTCCAGCTTGCCTGCGACCCTGTAGAAGGATAAAGCGGCTAGAGATAATGAGATGAGATATTTTTAATGGATATACAAGAGATTTAAAAAAAAAAAAAAACCCACTTTCGCTAGAAAATAGCGGAATTCCGCTAAATAGTGGACGTCTGGGATCCCTGAAATGTACCCATCATGCATAGTAGCCACTATACGAGCCTCTGTCTCACGTTATGATCTGTGGTTTCTTCAATTGGTCAGGTCGAGGCTCGACAACGTTATGGGGCAATAAAATGAAGTTAGCTGACGACCTGAATGAACTGAATAACCAGGTTATCACATCAATGGATTTTTTTTTTCTTCCCTGATGGCACAGGCATAAAATCAGGGCACAAATTGTCCAAGAGTGATTCAGGGAGCCTGAGGAATCATATTCACACATGAATTGACCACCACAGAGTCCTGACCCCATCGAAAGTCTTTGGGATGTGCTGGAGAAGATTTTACGGAGTGGTTTGACTCTCTCGTCATCAACACAAGCTCTCAGTGAAAAATTAATGCGACTCTGGACAGAAATAAACACGACATTGCATAGTGTTGTTCAAACAATACCATCACAAACGCACACCGTAATCAAAGCTAAGGGCGGTCCAACAAAGTATTAGTGTGTGCAACTTCTTTTGGCCAAGCAGGGTATAAGATACCACGTAAAAATCTTAGGCACATCCAAAGGAATGTTGTAGAGCAAAGATGCCTTCAAAAATAATGAAATTAAATGGTTTCTACATTAAAACAAAATACTTTCAAGAGCAGTGGACAGTCATGAATGAAAAAGTTGATATTTGGCGTGACAACCCTTTGCTTTGAAGAAAGAACAGTACGCTCGGGTAAATTTTGTGCAGTTTGATAAGGAAATGGAGCTGTACGTTTTACCGAGCATCTTTCAGAACCAGCTACAGTTCTTCTGGGCACTTTGTCACACTTCCTTCTTATTTCTGCAGCAAAACCCAGCAGCCTTCATATGTTTCTTTAACGGCAATAAAAAAAAAAGTCCTGTAACATTTAATTTTGTGCTGGAAAAAGAAATTATTAGAAATTACAAGTCATAAAATGAAAATAATGGTAAGGTGGCACCACCACCACTTTGTGCCTTTATAAAGCAGAAAGATTCTAACAGTAAAGCTACAAGGTCTGCCCAAAGAGGCGACTGTGTAATCCCTCACAGGTACAGTGCCTTTAGTCGACTGCGCTTTTCTGTAAGAGCGTCAAACTTATGGAATACTTTGACTTGGTAAACTGACATAAGAAACTGCATCTCTTATCGTACATTTAGTCACCACCTGAAGGAATGGTTTCTGAACAATCAAATATGTGAACATCATTAACTACATGATACTTCCACCATAGTCACTGGCGTTCCCTTATTTCCAATCAAATGTTTATTGCCAGAGTGTATGATCGTGAGTGACGTCTTTTGTTACGTCTAGAAGGCTTTGCTGTCTCTGGCATTGTTTGTGGTATGATGTCTCCCGCTCTGTCGACGTTGTTGTCTACTGTTTTAGTGGCTGTATTTGTAAGACTGATTCAATTTGTAGTGATGTGTGTCCTGATGGCTTGTCTGATGTGTAAACACTTTTGCTCTGTTACTGTTATGTTGGTTTATTTTTATTGTTTTTAACAACCTGACTTTTACAAAAGTTGGTCACATGGGTTTACAAACATCATGCCTAAGGACTGCAGTTGAAAATTAGCCTGCTGGATGGCACGGTTGTGTGGATTATTTATTTATTTAACCATGTTCAGTTCAACGTGGCATCTATCCATCTATAAAATGGTGGCCATAAAAGAGGTCTCTAATTTTTTTTTTTATATAGCTATATGTGTTTAAAAAAAAAAAAAAAAAAAAAACAACTGGCACAACTTTTGTTGATTAATCAACAAGTTTTGTTGATTAATGTGCAATGTCCTTTTAAAGGGGTACCAAATATAATATATACAGTTGCTGATGTGACAAAGTAACGTATTCTTAAGTATTCTATCAAATTTATATACTAGAAAACAACAAAATATCTTGGTAATTGTAAATATAATAGTCGGTACGCTAAACGCCACAAGAGTCGCCATTTTTAAAAGACCGTGACATCAGCCCTACCCACTGCACTAGGAGAGAAGCGTGTAATCATGGCGTCGGGCGCATCAAGTGAAAGCGACAGCTCTGTCGAATCATACGAAGAGATCCCGCAAGACACACTGCAAGCAGGCTATGGCTTAGAAGGGTACCAGTTTGAACCTAGGAGAGGTACTCTCGACTCCGGTGATGACGAAAGAAGAGAAGAAAGCTCGAACTCGCTTGGTGTTTTTCAGCGGAAACGAGTGAAAAGACACGTCTGGAGGATCGTTATGCTTTCCATCGGTCCTGTTATTACACCCGAAAGCAACACACTGTGGCATTCAGGGGCTTCAAAGTTTGGGAGAATAGCAGGGTACAAATAATTTACAGCAGGGTGCAAAATGGTAAAATGTCTGCCAGCGGCAGACATAATGCACGCAAAGCGTGCAGGGATAGATAGATAGATAGATAGATAGATAGATAGATAGATAGATAGATAGATAGATAGATAGATAGATAGAGATATGCAAGTATGAATTTTTCATGGGGCGGGATGGTTTGGAACAGGCCATCTAAAATTGGGATAACATTTACCCAGGACGGGTATTTGAGGCGGGTCGTCTAGCTTAAGCTTGATTAGCGTTGTTACTCACGCCAGTGTTTCCCACAGAAATTTTGGAGACTATGGGGGAGGCGCGGGGGTTGTTTAAAATTGAGTGATATGTTAAATATTAAGTTATTACTGAAAAACTATTGATTAAAAAAACAGACACTGAGAAATGGTCCTATAAACAACTTTACCAATATAAAAGATTACCAGGACTACAAAAATGCAGAAAAATAGGCTTTACTTATCCAAATGCTCCTGTTGGTTCAAAAGTTAAAGTGCAGAGAACCTCACAGCACAACATGAAGTTACCTTAAAATATAATATAAATGCCTCAGCTTTCATGTAAGAAAAAAAAAAACTATTAATACTAGTACTGTGTGCAGGCAGTCTCTCCTGAAGACTAAATTAAACAATAATTATAAACTAATAAAATAAATGGCTCAGGCTTCATAGAAGAAAAAATTTGAACAGAATCTCACAGTATGATGCTGAAGCTGCCTAAACAATGGAAAATAAAATACCATTTTGGCAAAAACATTAGCATCCATTAATTTCTTGTATTAAGTACAAAAATATGTTGCCAGATACTGCTGACGTTTTACAACCCAAAATATGTTCAAAACCCGCCAAAATGCACTTAAAACCGCTCAATCTGGCAACACAGGCGGCAGTAATGGCTGCACTCGTGTCGAGGATATAAACACAATCTGGCAACACAGGGGCAGTAATGGCTGCACTCATGTCGAGGATGTAAACACGGTTGACGCGGCAACGGACATACATGACATACTGTAGTGGATGTAATTTACGTTCACAACTTTTTTTGCTGTCAGAAATATTTAACCTCCTAAGGCCCAAGCTGTTTTTTTACATGCATTTTTTATTTCTCTTTGCCATTTGGGCTTATTAGAACCTGATTAGAATAAAAACTAAGCATCATCTTTGATAAGATGTACTTTTAGAGAAAATGTCCACATATGTGGATTCTTGTTCCGAATTTCTAAAAAGTGCTGTCCACGTATGTGACCGCTAAGCCCTAGGAGGTTAATATTAAATTTTGTGACTCGACTGACAATAGCCGGCGGCATAAGCCATAGCTGGCGATTTGCCGCCGGTGACCGGCTACTTTTGAGACCGCTGGGCATTGTGTAGCCGATCACTTACAATTCATCCTACTTTCCGATTCACACGTGCTATTCCCAACCTCAATGAGCCAACACAACTGGGCATATACATACGTCATGAGTGTTACGCAGAGAAAATGAACGTGCATTCTGATTGGATAAAATGAATATCATGGCGGGCTGTTCAAACTGCGGAAATAGTTTGCTCGAGCTACTTTCAAAACACTATAACTTTCCAACCTTAGAACAAAAAACTTTTGTAAGTCTTGAATAAGGTTCGTTAATGTGTGTTTTATTGTTATATTTACTCTATATATTGCCCTCTGTTCCCCTTTAAATAAACAAGTGAGGTGAGAAAGCGAGTGCAGGCAGGGTGGAGCAGTTGGAGAAGGATTTCGGGAGTCATTTGTGAGAGGAAAGTCCCAGCAAAAGTGAAAGGTAAGATGTATAAGACAGTAGTGAGACCAGCTGTGATGTATGGATTGGAGACCGTACCCTTAACGAAGAGGCAGGAGGCAAAGTTGGAGGTGGCGGAGTTGAGAATGTTAAGGTTTGCGATGGGAGGTTGGACAGGATAAGGAACGAGCACATCAGAGGGACAGCACATGTGGAGAGCTCGGGAATTAAGCTAAGAGAGATGAGACTGAGATGGTATGGGCACATCCTGAGAAGAGATGCAGAGCATGTTGGAAGGAGAATGTTGAGGATGGAGCTGCCAGGCAAACAAAAACGAGGAAGGCCAAAGAGGAGATACATGGATGTGGTGAGAGAGAACTCTGAGGACAGGGAGCAATGGAGACGAAAGATCTGCTGTGGAGACCCCTAATCGGGAGCAGCCAAAAGAAGATGATATAAAAACTCTTCAGGCAAAGTTGGAGGTGGCAGAGTTGAGGATGTTAAGGTTTGCGATGGAAGTGACAAGGTTGGACAGGATAAGGAACAAGCACATTAGAGGGACAGCACATGTGGAGAGCTTGGGAATTAAGCTAAGACTGATGAGACTGGGATAGGCTCCAGCTTGCCTGCAACCCTGTAGAACAGGATATAGCGGCCACAGACAATGGAGGGATGGATGGAGATGGAATGGGCACATCCTGAGAAGAGATGCAGAGCATGTTGGAAGGAGAATGTTGAGGATGGAGCTGCGAAAACGATGAAGGCCAAAGAGGAGATACATGGATGTGGTGAAAGAGGACATGAAAGTTGCAGGTGTGGTAGAGAAAGATGCGGAAGACAGGGAGCAATGGAGACGAAAGATCCGCTGCGGCGACCCCTAATCAGGAGCAGCCGAAAGAAGATATAAAAACTCTTCAGACAAAGTTGGAGGTGGCGGAGTTGAGGATGTTAAGGTTTGCGATGGGAGTGACAAGGTTGGACAGGATAAGGAACGAGCACATCAGAGGAATTAAGCTAAGAGAGATGAGACTGAGATGGTATGGGCACATCCTGAGAAGAGATGCAGAGCATGTTGGAAGGAGAACGTTGAGGATGGAGCTGCCAGGCACACGAAAACGATGAAGGCCAAAGAGGAGATACATGGATGTGGTGAGAGAGGACTCAGAGGACAGGGAGCAATGGAGACAAAAGATCCGCTGTGGCGACCCCTAATCAGGAGCAGCCGAAAGAAGAAGATATAAAAACTCTTCAGACAAAGTTGGAGGTGGCAGAGTTGAGGATGTTAAGGTTTGCGATGGGAGTGACAAGGTTGGACAGGATAAGGAACGAGCACATCAGAGGAATTAAGCTAAGAGAGATGAGACTGAGATGGTATGGGCACATCCTGAGAAGAGATGCAGAGCATGTTGGAAGGAGAACGTTGAGGATGGAGCTGCCAGGCACACGAAAACGAGGAAGGCCAAAGAGGAGATACATGGATGTGGTGAGAGAGGACATGAAAGTGGCAGGTGTGGTAGAGAAGGATGCGGAAGACAGGGAGCAACGGAGACGAAAGATCTGCTGCAGAGACCCCTAATCAGGAGCAGCCGAAAGAAGACATTTTAAATAAATAAATAAAAATCTGTACTAAAAAAAAAAAAGGGCCTAAGATCTTTGCACAATACTGTGTGTATATACACACAGCTATGTGCACTACCGTTTAAAAGTTTGGGGTCACCCAGACAATTTTGTGTTTTCCATGAAAAGTCACACTTTTATTTCCCACCATAAGTTGTAAAATGAATAGAAAATATAGTCAAGACATTTTTCTGGCCATTTTGAGCATTTAATCGACCCCACAAATGTGATGCTCCAGAAACTCAATCTGCTCAAAGGAAGGTCAGTTTTATAGCTTCTCTAAAGAGCTCAACTGTTTTCAGCTGTGCTAACATGATTGTACAAGGGTTTTCTAATCATCCATTAGCCTTCTGAGGCAATGAGCAAACACATTGTACCATTAGAACACTGGAGTGAGAGTTGCTGGAAATGGGCCTCTATACACCTATGGAGATATTGCACCAAAAACCAGCAGCTAGAATAGTCATTTACCACATTAGCAATGTATAGAGTGCATTTCTGATTAGTTTAAAGTGATCTTCATTGAAAAGAACAGTGCTTTTCTTTCAAAAATAAGGACATTTCACAGTGACCCCAAACTTTTGAACAGTAGTGTAATATATAAAAAAAGAGAGACCTCTTTTATGGCCACTATTTTATAGACAGATAGCGCACTGGACTGAATGTGGTTAAATGAATAAATAACCCACACACTGGTGCCATCCATAATCGATGCAGGCCAAACTACACCTCTGGCTAGATAGCCAAGTTGACTTGCTGACTAGTGAATCACCTAAACCTGCTGTAACCCCTAAATATCGGAGGATTTATTATTATTATTGTTATAGTATTGTATAGTATTTAAGCATGGCTCAGTGCTGATGGCTGGTGTTTTGCAGGTTGTATGCGTGTGCTCGCGCTGAGACACGGCTAAGCTAACAGGGCTAACAGCGCTGGATATTCTCTCTCTCTCCCCTCAGGATGCTAGCGCGCTAAATCTGTCAACATGTTTTGGCAGAGGCTAGCGCGCTAATCCAGCTAACCAACCGTAGCTAAGCTAAGCTAAACCCGAGGAAACAGGCACACCAGCAGCAGGTCTCTCACCAGATCGAGTTCTTGATTTTGTCGTAATGCAGCGCGGTGGTGGCCTCGGTGCCCTGCTGCAGCCCCGACAGCGCGCTGGGGAGAGACGCTGCTCCCGGTACCGCTCCAGAGAGAGCACCCTGCTGCAGCTGGCCAGCTTGCTGTTGTTGATCATCGGCCATCACGGTGAGATTGTTGCAGGGAAGAAGAAGAAGAGGAGGAGGAGGTGGTGGAGGGGGTGCGAGCTTTAACATGTAGGCCTCAGCGAGAGAGATGAGCAGCACTCCAGGGGCGCATAACGCCGGAGCTCGTCCGAAATCAGGCAGTTCCTGCACGGAGACAGCGTTTCATGACCCGATGCTCGGCTTGTTTTCGAAGCATGAAGGGGAGAGAAGCGACTATTCCACCACTGCAGCACAACAGCACGGCGGCTGCCGCCACGGACACTGAGCGCTGCTGCAGCCACCAGCGAGGACTCGTTCGCAAACGAGTCGGTTCTTTGAATCGGCTCTTTGGTGTGAATTAGGAACTCGCATTTTTAAAATGGATGTCGAATGAATCTTCACATTAACACAATATCAGAGATACACGGATTCTTACACATTCGCAGTACCTTGCAGATTTAAAAATTGTTTTTATTTTTTTCACGGTCCAAATCCTGCGCTCTGATTGGCTGGTGAGCGGGTTCGTCTCCTACCATCCGGACCCGGTTACGGACCTCTGGCGACTCGCTCGTTCACAACAACAAACATAGCAGCAATTCCTGTCAACATTTATTTTCGCATTTCTCAGGAGAATAGCATTAATTTTACAGCATGGATAGCGATAACGACAGTGTTCACAGCGAAAGCGAGTTTTACTACCCTGAGGAAGATGAAATAAAATAAAACATTTCAGGAGAAAGCTAAAAACCTCTAACCGTTGCTAACGCCGAGCAAAAACATGGCTGAATCCTGAATGACTCCTATTTGTATAAATAGGGGACTACATAGGTGGCAAAATGTAGTTTTTTTTTCCTGCCATGGAAGTGCACTTGTATACCGAGGAGGAAGCAATTTGCATTACAGCCGTGAATGAGGATTCAAAATGGCAGCTCGGCTCGATTTTCCCTTTCGGGCGCTCTCGTTTTCTGTTAGAATTTGGTGAAGAAAAAAAATAAATATTATTTACCAGCTTGAGGTTGGTCCGTATCGTGAAATACCGTGACCGAGGTTTTGAAGGCCAAGGTCACGGTATTTCACGATACGGACCTCCCAGCTGGTAAGTAATATATACTGTATAAATGGATTTTACGAAATGCAGTGCATAGTTATTCTGATATTTAGAATATACAGTAAGATTTTAGGAAATAACTACAACCATAGTTATGCAAAGATGTATTTACCAACCAACTGGGAGGTCCGTATCGTGAAATACCGTGACCGAGGTCTTGAAGGCCGATGTCACGGTATTTCACCATACGGACCTTAAGCTAGAAAATAATTTTTTTTTTTCTTTACCAAATTCTAACAGAAAACGAGAGCGCCCGAAAGGGAAAGCCGAGCCGAGATTTTGAATCCTCATTCACGGCTGTAATGCAAATTGCTTCCTCCTCGGTATACAAGTGCACTTCCATGGCAGGAAAACAACTACATTTTGCCGCCTATGTAGTCCCCTATTTATACAAATAGGAGCCATTCAGGATTCAGCCATGTTTTTGCTCGGCGTTAGCAACGGTTAGAGGTTTTTAGCTTTCTCCTGAAATGTTTTATTTTATTTCATCTTCCTCAGGGTAGTAAAACTCGCTTTCGCTGTGAACACTGTCGTTATCGCTATCCATGCTGTAAAATTAATGCTATTCTCCTGAGAAATGCGAAAATAAATGTTGACAGAAATTGCTGCTATGTTTGTTGTTGTGAACGAGCGAGTAACCGGGGTCCGGATGGTAGGAGACGAACCCGCTCACCAGCCAATCAGCGCAGGATTTGATGGAACCCGCACCGCGAAAAAAAAAAAAAACTATTACTGGTTAATATATCTCACACGCTGTCCGCTTTAGAGGAGAAAAGCGACAATGAACCGTTTGGGAGATGAGAGTCGGCTCATATGGGTGAACTGAGCCAAATGATCCGACTCGCTGAAAAGAGCCGGAATTTCCATCATCACGAGCGGCCAGGCAGAGGCGGCGCATGCGCACTGCGGGTGTGAGGGCATTTCTGGCGGAAAGCATGTTGACGGGGAGATTTTCCATATTGTTTGTTTTAAAGCAAATAATAAACAAACAGCTTTGTTTGCTGTTTTTTAACGGAAAATACATTTCCAGAAAATGTAAATAAACACAGACTGGCCCTGACTCAGTTATACTAAAACGAAATGTTATTGTCTCTCAAAACAAAACACTGCCTCCAAATGAGGTCACTTTAAAATCCTTTGTATTTCCTGTTTAGTCATCGAGATACATTATACCGCACCAGACTGTTATTGGCTACAAGAAAATTATTATTGTTATTTAATTCGACTGATTTTTTCCCCTCCATGTACCTTACAGCATCCTGGCACTTAGTAAAAGGCAGAATGAATGAATAACAGCTACTCAACAGACTGCATGCTCTCCAGGAAAAATTGTCTCTCTGTGCCACATCATTTTATATAAAGAGAGTGCAGATGTGAAGAAATACTCTGACTAAATTCACGACCACCAGACTGATTTGCTGCTACATGAATGAGTAATCGAGTGCCGATGTGGTTGTTGTTGTGATTCTCATTACGACCACTAGTGGGAGACATAACTCTCTCATGAATCACACCAGCACTGGTACACCCTCCAGTTCTGAAGAGTATGTGAATGGACCTGCACTTTTACAAACATAATCATGCTATTTAGTAGGTTGTTTTGTATGAAGGATTAGACCTATCTAAAAAAAAAATCACGAAATTAAAAATTACAAAGGGTAGCACTGTTGCCTCACAGCAAGCAGGTTCTGGGTTCGAGCTTGCCAGTTAGCTTGGGCCTTTCTGAGTGTGTGGAGTCTGCATGTTGTCCCTGTGCCTGCATGGGTTTCTTCCGGGTGCTCCAGTTTCCTCCCACAGTCCAAAGACATGCGACTCAAGTGACACACGAGGTCAACTGGCTCCTCTGTCTCTCTGTTAGCCCTGCGATAGATTGGTGACCTGTCCAGGGTGTACCCTGCCTCTCACCCATTGTCAACTGGGATTGGCTCCAGCTTCCCCACAACCCTTAGTAGGATAAATAGGATGAAAAAAAATCACAGAATTGTCATTGGGCACTTGACAAATCACACCCATGCATGCTTTTTTAATTCCAGAGGGATGTCTTGTAATACTGAAAGCAACATTATATATTTTAACAAAGAGGTTAAACGCATTCATCCTCCAGTGGGAGGAAAACCATGTAGAATAGGAGAAAACATGCAAAACACCACAGAGACAGTAACTCCAAAAAAATCTCAAAGACAGTAACTGGACAGAGCTCGGGGCTGAACCAGGGACCCTGGAACTGTAAGGCAGCAACACTCCATTTTTCACCAAGGTCCTAAAAAGGCCACACACACACACACACAAATAGAGAGAGAGAGTGTTGCAGTGTATCTGTATCTATCTCTGTATTTGTTTCGTGCTCCAAATATGTGTGTCTGTATTCTGATGTAAACCCCAAGTGGATGTGGTTGGGGGGGGGGACTGGAGGGTCCCCCCCTCTTTTTTTAAATAGACATGGGTATGGAAGTGTTTTTTAATCCTGCTCACACAGTTCCTAAGTATGCAATAAATGGGATGTGTAAGTGCAGCATTCACAGTGATGAATTTGGTCTTCATATCTCACTGCTTGCATGTCCACAAGCTTCAAGAAAGTTCAAACCTCCCACTTATATAACTTTTTTTTCTGTGACCCACATAATCCCAGTCCCTTTGCACACCTCTAGTCTCAACCAGATGTTCTGTGAAACTTACCTCTGTGTGTCTTTTTAGAAGAAGAAGAAGAACGACAACAACTTTATTCATCACACGTTTGTGAAATTCCTCTCTGCATTTAACCCATCTGAAGTAGTGAATACACATGTGCACACACACGTGAGCACTGAATACCCACACATACTCAGAGCAGTGGGCAGCCAGTTGGGAGTTAGGTGCCTCGCTCAAGGGCACCTCAGCCCAAGCCCGTCCCATATTAACCTCACCGCATGTCTTTGAACAAATTATCTGCACATTTGCAAGTTCTCAATAATGTATTTGGTTGCATATAGCCTTGTTTCTCAGTGTGGCGTCTGTGAAGCTTATTGTAGGTCAAGTAATTAGGCTTATACATAATATCATCTTGAACTAATGATAATTAGATAAAATGAACTACAAATGTTATTTTAATCTTTTCAGTTAATACAATTAAAACTGGCGGCACGGTGGCGTAGTGGTTAGCGCTGTCGCCTCACAGCAAGAAGGTCCGGGTTCGAGCCCCGTGGCCGGCGAGGGCCTTTCTGTGCGGAGTTTGCATGTTCTCCCCGTGTCCGCGTGGGTTTCCTCCGGGTGCTCCGGTTTCCCCCACAGTCCAAAGACATGCAGGTTAGGTTAACTGGTGACTCTAAATTGAGCGTAGGTGTGAATGTGAGTGTGAATGGTTGTCTGTGTCTATGTGTCAGCCCTGTGATGACCTGGCGACTTGTCCAGGATGTACCCCGCCTTTCGCCCGTAGTCAGCTGGGATAGGCTCCAGCTTGCCTGCTACCCTGTAGAACAGGATAAAGCGGCTACAGATAATGAGATGAGACAATTAAAACTATTATTGTATACATTTAAATAATGAGCCTAACATAAACAGTTGGATTATGTTTGGAAAAAATTTTGAGAGGTCTATAGATTATTTGTTTTTGTTTGTTTGTTTGTTTGTTTACGTTTAAAGGGGTGCCTCGCTGCAAAAAGTTGAGAAATCCTGATAAACTGTGGGTGGTAAAAGAGAGCAACTGGACTTGCTTGAAGATTCTTGAAGATGTTTCACCTCTCATCCGAAAGGCTTCTTCAGTTCTGTCTGACTAATATGGTAGGGAGTATCAGGTATTTATCCTCTCATGGATGAAAAGCAATCCTAAGGTGTCGTTGAGTCATCCTGTTGGTGCGGGTCACTGGGGGCTGGATGTGAACGGCCTAGAGAGTCATTGGGATGATCAATGGGTTGTTGGTTCTCTCTGTCCTCCTGTGAGTCACTGAAAACAGCTGGGTTTTGGTGTGCATTCAGTTGTCTGGGAAGTGTGCCAAGGACTGCATTGTAGGTGTCTGATAAATGGTGTCTTAGACCCCCACCTCTGTTCAGTGATGGCTGTTCCAGGTTGACAAAAATGGCTTCTTTAACTCCTCGCTCATACCAATGAGCTTCTCTGGCTAAAATGCGTACGTTGCAATCCTGAACTGAGTGTCCTTTGTTGTTAAGATGAAGATAGACAGCAGAGTCCTAGCAGTTTATTATGACCTGGATGACTGAGAATCTTTACAGACATGAAATCCTGATATATACTATAATATATGTACTATATACTATATTAGGGATGTATACCGGTATGTGTATATGTATGTAGATATGTATGTATATGTATGTGTATACATATGTGTTTATGCTTATGTGTATAAAGTATACTGTATGTATGTATGTATGCATGTATGTATGGGTATGGATATATATAAATTACATTTAGGTTCCTCTAAATACAAAGTCAGAAAGACATTTTATTTATCTATAAGTATCAGGCATGAGCATCTAGACAGGTAACAAGGAAGCTTGTTATTGTTATTGATTATTTAAGGAGAAGGGGTGGGAGTTTATAAGTTATACTTCTTCTCACTCCTTTTTGAATATGTATTTCTATGTATTATGTTTAAATGTTTATTTTATTTTATTATTTTGCTTTTTATATTCGAAATAAACACTTCAATCAATCAATACTATATGTTTGGGATTTTCAAAGGGTAAATTTGGTATGCTATTAAATATCTCATCTCATTATCTGTAGCCGCTTTATCCTGTTCTACAGGGTTGCAGGCAAGCTGGAGCCTATCCCAGCTGACTACGGGCGAAAGGCGGGGTACACCCTGGACAAGTCGCCAGGTCATCACAGGGCTGACACATAGACACAGACAACCATTCACACTCACATTCACACCTACGGTCAATTTAGAGTCACCAGTTAACCTAACCTGCATGTCTTTGGACTGTGGGGGAAACCGGAGCACCCGGAGGAAACCCACGCGGACACGGGGAGAACATGCAAACTCCGCACAGAAAGGCCCTCGCCGGCCACGGGGCTCGAACCCGGACCTTCTTGCTGTGAGGCGACAGCGCTAAACACTACACCACCGTGCCGCCGGGATTACAAATATACTTAATCTAATGAGCACAACACCCAATCCCTATCCTGCATGCAAAAAAAACACCTATCAGACCTACTGCCCTACTTACTGTATATGATATCAGAGTAACCCCCACAGAGAGCTGCATATGTTTTTCTAGGCTGTGTAATGTTAATAAAAATGAATTAATTAAAAAATGAATATTAAAACTACAGTATGTTCCTTGAAACATGGGAAAACTGGGAAGAAAACCCAAAGGTAGAAAAGCCAGCACTGGTGTGTGAATCAGTTCCTCAACTTGAGCTACAATTCATACTTGGATTCAACTTGAGAATAAACCAGGACTGTTATTAATCCTGAATGAATGAATTATGCAAATGCACAGTGCAGGTCTTTCTTTATCCCATGAGCTTCATTTGTGACAGCTTGCTGTCAGTATGAAGGAACCAACTTTTCTCTATCTCAACCACATAGCCTACCCTGTGAACTTTTCTGTTTTTCCTTATAAATAAAATGTTTGTGTATAATATGCATAACTAAAATTTAAATCTGTTATTTAGTATATCTCCTTATTTACTGGTTATTCTAATCATACATATTAAATAGCATTTTAATGAGACTGATGTAAAATGCCTGAAAACAGCAATATCCATTACATTAATATCATTTAGCAGACACTCTTATCCAGAGCAACGTACAACATACTCAGAGCAGTAGGGGCTTAGGTGCCTTGCTCAAGGGCACTTCAGCCATTCTTGCTGGTGCAGGGAATCAAACCTTTTGGTCCCAAAGCTGCTTCTCTCACCATTAGGCCACAGCTTCCCCCAACATAAAGCAATATAAAACAAAACAAGAAGAAGAAGCCTTTATTTGTCTCTCTCACACACACACACACACACACACACACACACACACACACACACACACACACAAGCACAATGAAATTCATCCTCTGCATTTAACCCATCTGAAACAGTGAACACGTGCATGCACACACACAAGTGAGCAATGAGCACACACGCATACCCAGAGCAGTGGGCAACTATACTATAGCACCCAGGCAGCAGCTGGGGGTTCGGTGCCTTGCTCAAGGGCACTTCAGCCTAAGGCTGCCCCACGTTATTCTAACCACATGTCTTTGAACTGTGGGGGAAACCGGAGCACCCGGAGGAAACCCATGCAAACACGGGGAGAACATGCAAACTCCACACAGAAAGGCCCCCATCATCCACTGGGCTCGAACCCAGAACCTTCTTGCTGTGAAGCGACAGTGCTAACCACTACACCAC
The DNA here is from genome assembly GCF_027579695.1 of Neoarius graeffei. Classification (NCBI taxonomy): domain Eukaryota; kingdom Metazoa; phylum Chordata; class Actinopteri; order Siluriformes; family Ariidae; genus Neoarius; species Neoarius graeffei. The sequence continues at coordinate 61,928,321 of NC_083570.1, forward strand.
CATGCCACCCTGAAAAAAATAAATAAATAAAAATCTCATCTCATTATCTCTAGCCACTTTATCCTGTTCTACAGGGTCGCAGGCAAGCTGGAGCCTATCCCAGCTGACTACGGGCAAAAGGCGGGGTACACCCTGGACAAGTCGCCAGGTCATCACAGGGCTGACACATAGACACAGACAACCATTCACACTCACATTCACACCTACGGTCAATTTAGAGTCACCAGTTAACCTAACCTGCATGTCTTTGGACTGTGGGGGAAACCGGAGCACCCGGAGGAAACCCACGCGGACACGGGGAGAACATGCAAACTCCGCACAGAAAGGCCCTCGCCGGCCACGGGGCTCGAACCCGGACCTTCTTGCTGTGAGGCGACAGTGCTAACCACTACACCACCGTGCCGCCTAAATAAAAATCATAAAAATATTAATTAAAATCTGAGTCATCAACCCAACCTGTTGTCTTGAATAAAAAGCCCATCTTGCTGAGTTAGATCAGCTGAGCATATGTGCTGTTTAATAGATACCCAGTTGTCTGGTTGATGACAGTTCAAACTGGGCTATTTTAAACCCATTCATTTCCCTGTTATTCTCTATTTATTGCTTCTCATCTAAATTCAGAAAAGTCATATTTAAGCAGTTGATGTTATGTTGTTTGGTTTTCAATAGTCTTTCAGCATGAATGTTTCCAGGCTGTAGATTTTGCCATGAACTGATTTACAAACTGGTAAACTTTTGCCTGCTTGATAATCAAATTTTGTAAATATGGTCAAGCATTACGGACAATTATTCAAATGGAATTGTTATGTTATTTCTTATGGTATCTACTTTCTCAGATTCACATTAAAATTCACTACTGTGTGCACATTATAAACAAGATCAAAATTAAGTCTAAGTGATGTTTCTGAGCCATTTTTCTTACCACACTGTCCTCAGAACCTTGAGATTTTAAGACCTTTTATTCTAATCTTAAGAAGATTACCTTAACTTAAATCCTGGTGGGATATAAAAGGCTCAGAGGGTCCATACCGACTAAAATGTGACATAAATTACACAGATTGGCAGCTCGTATATGAGTAAAAATACATGTGTTTGACTTTATTTCTGGAAAGAGACCATCACTGACATACAGTATCTGTATGATTTTTAACCAAATTTATAAAGAAGTAATTACACTTTCAGCAAAGATTCAGCACAAAATGGTCGTGCAGGCTCATAAATGCTCACAAATGTTCTGTTTACAAAGATTATATTGATTCAGAAGATTACATGACCACCTTTGGTCATCCAAAATACTGTATATTGTCTTCAGTATACAGTATATTGTGTATATTATGTCCAATAATTCAGATGTATTGAATATATACTGGGAATTTCTTAAAATAAATGTAAGAATTGCATTGCTATGACAGTGAAAGATGGACGACGACGACAACAACAACAACAACAACTAGGAAGGTCATGACTTCCACTGAGAAGACATAATCACAAGCACTTTTCTCATGGATGTCACCTCCCATCATGCCATGTGTGCTTCACCCTGGTAACTGTAGGAGGTTTACTATTATTTCTGGGACGTCACAGGGGTTCAATACGGACCATTAGTTGAAAGAGTACTTTAATCCTGCTGAGGATTTTTGCACACAAAGTGGCAGGATACCAAGATTTAGGATGTTTTTAAGCATGGTAAGCTTATATTTGATCTATAATATTGTGATCATGTGGTGCTAATTTTATTTATATCATTTTTATGTTTGTTTCATGAAAGCTTTGGGTAAGGTGTTGTATTCTGTAGCCCCCTTCGCAGCAATCGCCATTGTCTCAAAGTATTTTTTCTACTGATACTTGCTTACTTGGGTCACTAATTCAACAAGAGACAGGTCAGCAGACAGTAAATCAGGGATTAAGTCTTGGTGTAATTCCACACTGAAGAAAAAGCACCATTGGGAAGACTCAGACAGTGTAAAGTGAAGAGCATATAAATAACTTCAGTCCTACTTCCCCCACACAGCACGTGATGGTTTACCTGAAGCTGTCTGAGGAAGTAGGTCAGAAGATGAAACAGGGAAGCACTTAATGTCTCTGTGAAAGCAGAGATACTCTTTGGGTATTCTATACTGCCGTGAGCAGAGTGTTGTGAAAAATAAAGGCAGCTATTCTCAACCTGTAAAGCAACCTGAGGACTCATACACTCATATGTTCTCGTATGGTTTGCAGAAAGACTCTATTAATTGCTCAAATAATTTTTCTAGGATACGACTGAATGCAGACGTCTTCTAATATCACCCAGATATCCCCTCAGCCAAATTAAATGCAAATAAAAGGTTATCAAAAGATCCTCAAATCACATCCCCCATCCTGCCTAACATGGTTTTTCCCAGCGTTGCACTAACCACCCCCATGCATGGTTCTAGGAGTGGTTCAGTCTTGGTTTGCATTAGTGGTGTGGGAGTAAATGTGAAGTCATTCTGGGACGTCTGTGAGGAGAGCACCACAGGGCTGAATGTGCACCTGTATGAATGTGTGAGAGAGGACAGTGTTGGGACACTTACTGATCTGAGGACAGTTGATAGAACGAACTGACCTGAAAGTGCAGCAGCAGCAGCAGTCATGTTTTGTGCATTTCCTGGTCCTGGGTCAGCCAGCAACTCACTTATGTATCACTGTAGCAATGGGAAAGAGGTGAGTTGTAAGATTTCTGTGAGCTGAAGGAGATTTAATCTTTGTGTGTTTATTAGCGTATTGATGTATTTCATTTGAGGATGTGTAACATGGGTATTCTTATATTCTAGTCAGCAAGTTTGAGCACATACATACATATGTGGGTCTGTGCTTATGTGCACATGTCCATGTATCTGTGTGTGTAAGATTGTATATCGTTATTTCACAAGTGTGAGATCTGTCTTAGCACTTGTCAAACCAGACCAGATAGTGTGCTTCCAGGTCAGTAATGCCTTTCACCTGCTTTGGATAAGAAGCATTACTCTGGAAGAACAGCACTCATCTAAACTTTTGCTCAAAATTTAAAGCCTGTGAAGTTCCATACTTGGTTCAATCAAGATTCTTCTTATTTGCTCACATGGAATAGCTTCAAAGGTTATAAACCAAGTGTGTCTTAAAAGTGTAAGTCCAGCTGTAGAAGAGAGTGAGCCATGAAGTGAAATGCCCTGGTGGGTATGTGGCTGAACTCTGGCAGATGTTTTCCCCCAGTGCTCTCCACCCCATTACAACAGCACACAGCCCCGTTCTTTGATCTGCACACATGGTAAGTGCCTCCAGACGGGCATGGATGACACAGAGCAAAGGGAAAAAATGAGTTGCATATGTGCGGGGCTGATTTGGGTTTGAACAAAAATTTTAGGCCAGCTAGTCAGTAAGCTTTGATGAAATATTTTATTGAATCCAGGCTTTTTATGCCACGAGACTGTTATTTTGTGTTTTAAAGTGCATTCCTGAGCAGTGCCATCTCGTTTTCCTTGAAATAAATTGTTGTAGTGATGTTTTCACTGGCACCCACATATGCTTGCTTAGCATCATGGCTCTTAGGAGACCGCTGCTCGACTGCTTTGATGTTTGTCTCATGAAGTACTTTTGATATCTGATCAGATTTTGAGTCCTGGATTCGAGCCTTGCCCTGAGACCTCACCTGTCCTTCTTGGCACCATCATTACCTCTAAGGGACAGAGAGGTCATGCCATGGGGTGTTAAAATTATTAACGGGTCACTTGGTCAGCCATTGCCGACTGGGGGCAATTAGGTTGATCCTGCACCATATGCTGTGCACTGTGGGTTAGACCCAGGCTTATCTGATCCAGCCAATCATCTCAGGCTTTTTCAGGAGAAGAGCCAATCAAGGACAGCTCTGTGCTTCCTTGGTCAGATGTCTATATGAATGGGACCAGAAGAATTCTCTGTGACCTGAGGGTGAGTCTGATTGTGGAAGGCTGTTGCTCAGGCAACACATGTGTCATTCAGGAGGTCCTGGTGTGGCGGGGAGGTGTTGGTGTTGGTTGTTGGTTTGGGGGGGGGGGCTTCCTGCTCAGCTCCTCCATTGGCTGAGAGAAGAAGAGAGAGGAGGGAAATGCAATCAAAGCTTAAGGCAGGTGCAAAGCTGGATCAGAGGAGGTTCTGTGAGTGTGTGGATGTTTGGGAAAAACAATTCACAAAATGTCCATGTATGAGCTACAAAAAATCTATAAATAAACATATATTTAAAATATATTTGAAATTTGTTACAACAACAACAACAACAGTAATTTTATATCGGACTTTTAATTGAGCCAAAATCTCAATGTGCTTAATGCTGGGATCAGACGACATGATTTTTTTGGCTTCCATGATAGTCCCCATGTCGGATTAGTGCCATAAATTCTTGCTGTGTCTTGGTTGGGAGACTGCCAACACTGCCAGCAAGTTTGATCCTGACCAATCATTGTTTATGTCCTTGCATGTCATCGGGGGGGTCAAGAGATTGACAATCATGGCTATCAAAGAACATGTTGAAGGAGTTGTCAAACTAGCTGTATGTAACTTTTTTTTTGTAAAGAAGCAGTTACATACGTGTTTATATATATATATATATATATATATATATATATATATATATATATATATATATATATATATATACAGTGGTGCTTGAAAGTTTGTGAACCCTTTAGAAGTTTCTATATTTATGCATAAATATGACCTAAAACATCATCAGATTTTCACACAAGTTCTAAAAGTAGATAAAGAGAACCCAGTTAAACAAATGAGACAAAAATATTATACTTGGTCATTTATTTATTGAGGAAAATGATCCAATATTACATATCTGTGAGTGGCAAAAGTATGTGAACCTTTGCTTTCAGTATCTGGTGTGACCCCCTTGTGCAGTAATAGCTGCAACTAAACGTTTGCGGTAACTGTTGATCAGTCCTGCACACCGGCTTGGAGGAATTTTAGCCCATTCCTCCATACAGAACAGCTTCAACTCTGGGATGTTGGTGGGTTTCCTCACATGAACTGCTTGCTTCAGGTCCTTCCACAACATTTCCATTGGATTAAGGTCAGGACTTTGACTTGGCCATTTCAGAGCATTAACTTTATTCTTCTTTAACCATTCTTTGGTAGAATGACTTGTGTGCTCAGGGTCGTTGTCTTGCTGCATGACCCACCTTCTCTTGAGATTCAGTTCATGGACAGATGTCCTGACATTTTCCTTTAGAATTTGCTTGTATAATTCAGAATTCATTGTTCCATCAATGATGGCAAGCCGTCCTGGCCCAGATGCAGCAAAACAGGCCCAAACTATGATACTACCACCACCATGTTTCACAGATGGGATAAGGTTCTTATGCTGGAATGCAGTGTTTTCCTTTCTCCAAACATAACACTTCTCATTTTAACCAAAAAGTTCTATTATGGTCTCATCCGTCCACAAAACATTTTTACAATAGCCTTCTGGCCCGTCCACGTGATCTTTAGCAAACTGCAGATGAGCAGCAATGTTCTTTTTGGAGAGCAGTGGCTTTCTCCTTGCAACCCTGCCATGCACACCATTGTTGTTCAGTGTTCTCCTGATGGTGGACTCATGAACATTAACATTAGTCAATGTGAGAGAGGCCTTCAGTTGCTTAGAAGTTACCCTGGGGTCCTTTGTGATCTTGCCGACTATTGCATGCCTTGGTCTTGGAGTGATCTTTGTTGGTTGACCACTCCTGGGGAGGGTAACAATGGTCTTGAATTTCCTCCATTTGTACACAATCTGTCTGACTGTGGATTGGTGGAGTCCAAACTCTTTAGAGATGGTTTTGTAACCTTTTCCAGCCTGATGAGCATCAACAACGCTTTTTCTGAGGTCCTCAGAAATCTCCTTTGTTTGTGCCATGATACACTTCCACAAACATGTGTTGTGAAGATCAGACTTTGATAGATCCCTGTTCTTTAAATAAAACAGGGTGCCCACTCACACCTGATTGTCATCCCATTGATTGAAAACACCTGACTCTCATTTCACCTTCAAATTAACTGCTAATCCTAGAGGTTCACATACTTTTGCCACGCACGGATATGTAATATTGGATCATTTTCCTCAATAAATAAATGACCAAGTATAATATTTTTGTCTCATTTGTTTAACTGGGTTCTCTTTATCTACTTTTAGGACTTGTGTGAAAATCTGATGATGTTTTAGGTCATATTTATGCAGAAATATAGAAAATTCTAAAGGGTTCACAAACTTTCAAGCACCACTGTGTATATATATATATATACACACACACACACACACACACACACAGTAGATTATATATGTCCTAAAGCAGAGAATGCATAGCATTTGCAGGCTGTGTGAATGTATTGCTCTGTCAAAGAACATTCCATTACTTTCCATTTCTTTTTCCATTCCATATTATTGTTCCATTGCCTTCCCATTGATGCTTTCCATTTCAGTATATCTTCTTTTGTTCTCAGGTGTGCTCTCCATCTCCAAATGCTGAGGAACTGAAAAGAGATTCTACTTCATACTCATCATTTAAGCTTCCCAGCACAAGCTTCACGAGCCCATTTTTTGGTAAACTTATCCTTGGTTGTCACATTACCCCTCAGCAATGACTAATAATTTTCAGACAGACTTGTTGTTTACATCTGTGTGGGTGAGCAGAGGCTGCTATTGCTTTATTTTAATTTGAAAATGTTGTGTGCGTGTGTGTAGGCAGTGGAACACGGAGCTCTGCTGTCGGAAAGTGTTTTACTCTCAAGGACGCCTTGGGAGGCAGAGCGAAATAAGATATCCTCTATGTTGTATGCACTAGTCCTGCTATAAGGATACACACACACACACACACACACACACACACACACACACACACACACACACACACACACACACAGGCTTTGTTTTCACAGCTGTTTTGGACTCATGGTTGGTCCGTATTTTGAAAAAAGAAAATCAGACTTTTACAGCCAAGCCAAAAAATTTTTTTGAAACTCTTGGGGAAAAACTCCTGCGAGTTGGATCTCTTCTTATTAACTATTAAGCTTTCAACTTCTTTGCCATACTGTGGATTATAGCCAAGCATAATGTAGCAGAGCTCACTACTTATAACCTGAGCCAAAGAAAACCTACACTTTTGATAAGATTGTCCTGTATTTTGATGTGTTTTGGATTAATAGCAATATTAATAATAACTTTTAATATTATTTCTCTGGCTTGTGCTTGTACACAGCAAAATCCCCAATGTTGAATTAACACCATACAGTGTTTATATATGCCCCCTTGGACACACGAACTCTGAAAGTGTTAAATTGACACTCTGGGTGTAAAGTCAACACTGGGGATTTTGCTGTGTATTTACCTGAGAACAAAAACCCTGTGCACTTGTTCGCCTCAATATATTTTGTCATTTTTCTGTCAGATGGGACAAACAGCTCTACACACCCATGGAGTTCAGCCAGTGGGATCAGTCCATCAGGTCATGGAGGCATGCTGGGATTCTCATCATCTAGCCAATCGCTGTCTGGGAACAATGGCAAAGTGCCAGCACATGACCGTCTGGTAAGACGTGACTTTAAAATGCAATTGTGTCAAGCCCTTGAGGAGGGTATAGATAGCTAGAAATGGTAGATTAACCTTAAACAAAAACCATTGCACAGATGTCATTCTGATGCAAAGAGGTCTTTGAAAACTTTAGGTTATGTAGGGTGGCATCTGATTTCATTTAGTCCTCAAAAATACATTGGCAGATGTCAACACAAATGGATATTTGTTAAGAGATAATTGGTGTTTTAATTAATTTCATTTTTTCTATACATTCTCTCTAACTAAAAAAAACCCCCTTAAAACACAAAACACCATTTTCCTTTTCTTTAGAACATACTACCTAATCCAGCACCTCAAGTCAGCAAGTGTCTTCCGCCAATGTCCTCTTTTCACAGAGGACGTGACAGTGCGTCACTTTTTGTTTCTTCACCCCATACCACACATGGCAGTTTCACAGATACGCCCATGGGTAAGCATCATGCTCATATGACTGAAATACAATTGATTTAATGATATGAATTTGTGTTGTATTATGTTGCATGTTTTGTAATTTCAGGTGGTCAGGGGAACACTACTGGAGGCTCACAAACTGGAGATGCTCTCGGGAAAGCCCTGGCTTCTGTAAGAACTCACATACTACAACAGCTAGTTTAGCTAAAATTACAGTGTACAGTATCATTGAGAGAAGGAACATGAAAATAAAGGGTGAATGTGTTGGAATATTATGGCTTTGCATATTCCCAGTTTTGGGCATTTCCTTCATGCATTACTGAGAGTAATGTACAGCTGAAAATTAGGTGCTTGTACATCATAGATTTAAAATTTTGTATAGAAATAATGCTTTTTATTCTGGCATACAAGTGTCATAATTAGCATTTATGAAGCAATGTAATATATGACTGTTTTGTTTTTCCACAAAAATGCTCTGAGACCTTGTGAGAAATGCTTTCTAAAGATAATAAGTTATGCTTATTAAGCTTAAGCATTTATATTTAGTGAATGTGTCTATCAATACATGAGATAATAGATACCGTATAAAGTACAGTATATATTTCAAATATTTCTAGCCTCAAGCAAGGTCATCACAAGAAAATAATATCAATCAACATCACATCTGAAATTAGATGAGTTTTTTAAAATAAACTTTGAGTTAAAAGTCCAAAATAATTTTTTAAACTTTAATTATTCATAAATTATTTATAGACATAAATTAGAAAAATTAATGTGTTAGAAAATTCATGCATTCATGCAAATACATAGGTGTAATTTGCAAACATCCATCCATTATCTGTAGCAGCTTATCCTTATCTACGGGGTCGCAGGCAAGCTGAAGCCTATCCCAGCTGACTATGGATGAGAGGCAGGGTACACCCTGGACAAGTTGCCAGGTCATTGTAGGGACAACAACCATTCACACTCACATCTACGGTCAATTTAGAGTCACCAGTTAACCTAACCTGCATATCTTTGGACTGTGGGGGAAACCGGAGCACCCGGAGGAAACCCACGCAGGCACGGGGAGAACATGCAAACTCCACACAGAAAGGCCCTCGCCGGCCGCTGGGCTTGAACCCGGACCTTCTTGCTGTGAGGCGACAGCGCTAACCACTACACCACCGTGCCGCCCTATTTGCAAACCTCTTCACTCTAAATACATGTATTTCAGAACAACAGTGAAAATTGATTATTATGTAATAAGCTTAAGGACTTAAAATGTAGGAAAGTAACATTTTTGATCTGCAAAGATGATGTCAAAGATATATAAGATAATGTCAATGATATAACTAATACATACAATGATATATAAGTATCTTTTTTGGTATACATTCAGATAAAAAAGAATGCATTTGAAGTCACTGAAGTCCTTGCTTTAATCAGTGCTTCCCTGCTTCTCCTTAAACTCTGTTTTTCATTTTGCTGTGTCAGATTTATTCTACTGATCACACCAATAGCAGTTTTCCATCCAGTTCATCCATTCCAGGGAGATCATCACCTCTGGCTGCTTCTACTCTTTCAGCAGGTTTTTGCCTTTCAATTTCTCAAAGCTCAAACAGGCCATTTTGATATAACATTTTGTAAAACGCATAAGCTGTGTATATATAAAAGAACATTTAGTCAGCCGAAGTGAGTGAAAGTTGTTTCGCATATATACTATATGGTCAAAAGGTGTTGTATGGTGACACCTGACCATCACACCCATATGTGGTTCATCCCCAAACTATTGCCACAAAGTTGGAAGCACACCATTGTCTAGAATGTTTCTGTATGCTGTAACCTTAGGAGTTCCCTTCTGGAACTAAGAGGTCCAAACCTGTTCCAGCATGACAATGCCCCTGTGCACAAAGCGAGCTCCATAAAGACATGGTTTGCCAAGGTTGGAGTGGAAGAACTCAAGTGTCCTGCACAGAGCCCTGACCTCATCCCACTGAACACCTTTGGGATGAACTGGAACACTGACTGCACCACAAACCTCCTCACCCAATAGCAGTGCCTGACTTCACTAATGCTCTTGTGGCTGAATGATCACAAATCCCCACAGCCATGCTCTAAAATCTAATGGAAAGCCTTCATAGAAGAATGGAGGTTATTATAACATCAAAAGGGAGACCAACTCCATGTTTTCCTCATGGTTTTGTAATGGGCACAGGCCATATGGGTGTGCTAGTCAGGCATCCACATACTTTTGGCCATGTAGTTTAATAAAGAACATGGGTTGCTACAATCAGAGGTATTAGTTCTCACGGATTTCATTTTCATTTGATTTCTTTCTTTCAGGAGCTAACCAATGGCCTCGATCAGGTGGACAGACAGTACCTTCATCCAGTTATGAAAATTCAATGCAGTCACTGGTAAAGTCTGTTAAAAACATTTCTAGTGAACCTAGGGACAGCTTTCCAAAACATTGCAGTGCAAAGATAATTTATAAATGGTGGAGCCAGCATCCTATTTAACCATCACTCTGTTTTTTGTTTAGTGCTTATGGGTATTTGAATTTTATCAATGCATTATGTAAAGAAAGCCTTGATATGTTTTAGATCTCTGTGTAAAGTCACTACTTCATGTATATTTTGGATTTCAGGTGGAGGATAGACTGGACAGGTTAGAAGATGTCATTCATGTCCTACGAAACCATGCAGTGAGTGGGACAAATATTAACCTGACCAATGACATGCGCAATCTAATCGGACTCACATGGCAAGGACCGATCACAATGAGATCAAACTGCCCCATCACTGGACTAGTGACAAATGGATTACCAACAGATGTAAGTCCTTGTTTTAATTAGTCAGCATTCATAACATCGCAGAATCATAATTTGTTACAATGAGAAGGAAAATTGAGATCAGAAATGCATCACAAAAGTTATTTTGTGATCATTTTAAAAATGACCTTCTTCTTAAGTAAACAGTAAATAACTAGTTACTTATTGGTCCAAACTGCTGTCATGACACCAGAAATATGATATAATTCATTTCTGAAATACTTTACAGGGTGTAGTCCTGAGAAGCATGAAAAAAGTTGTGTGTGATATATATTTTAGATAGATAGGCACGGTGGTGTAGTGGTTAGCACTGTCGCCTCACAGCAAGAAGGTCCTGGGTTCGAGCCCAGCAGCCGGCAAGGGCCTTTCTGTGTGGAGTTTGCATGTTCTCCCCGTGTCTGCGTGGGTTTCCTCTGGGTGCTCTGGTTTCCCCCACAGTCCAAAGACATGCAGGTTAGGTTAATTGGTAGCTCTAAATTGACCGTAGATGTGAATGTGAGTGTGAATGGTTGTTGTCCCTACAATGACCTGGTGACTTGTCCAGGGTGTACCCTGCCTCTCACCCATAGTCAGCTGGGATAGGCTCCAGCTTGCCTGCGACCCTGCACAGGATAAGCGGTTACAGATAATGGATGGATATATAAGCGCAATAACCAGGATGTTAGACTTCTGTAAACTGTAATAAAGTCCCTTGAAATATAACATTAATAGAGGATATTACATGGTTGCATGAAGATATGAAGTTTATCTTTGAGTGGTGAATGTATATTTCATGAATGAGCAAAGTGAACGAGCGAAATAGTTTTCAAAGTGAGAAGACAAACTTCATATCTTCATGCCACAGTATCTCATCTCATCTCATTATCTCTAGCCGCTTTATCCTTCTACAGGGTCGCAGGCAAGCTGGAGCCTATCCCAGCTGACTACGGGCGAAAGGCGGGGTACACCCTGGACAAGTCGCCAAGTCATCACAGGGCTGACACATAGACACAGACAACCATTCACACTCACATTCACACCTACAGTCAATTTAGAGTCACCAGTTAACCTAACGTGCATGTCTTTGGACTGTGGGGGAAACCGGAGCACCCGGAGGAAACCCACACGGACACGGGGAGAACATGGAAACTCCGCACAGAAAGGCCCTCGCCGGCCACGGGGCTCGAACTCGAACCTTCTTGCTGTGAGGCGACAGCGCTAACCACTGCACCACCGTGCCGCCTGCCACAGTATAATCTTCTTTATATTATATGGACACATCCACAAAATAAATAAATAAATAAATAATAATTTTGAACCGGTTCATCATTTTGACAACGCGCATCCAGTCAGCAGGAAAATGCTGGGAGTGACATCATTGGAATGAAATATCAGGAAATATGTCATTCAGATCTGCAATGTATTTCGTATGGATAATGCAAGTTTTTCAACACGAGAAGATAAACTTCATATCTTCAAGCCAACATGTGATTTTTCTTTTTGTTATTTAGACAAATTCACAAAGAAAAAGTACCCAAATTTTTCAAAACAATTCTTCAATTTCCTCACGAGTGACATGTAGAGATTTATGTCACGGTTTTGGATCTCTATGTCCCGGATGTAGTTCGTATGAAAAATATGAGTGACATATTTCCCAGTAAAACACTCATGTCTATGTAATATAATTAAATATCAGAGAGTTGCAGGTACTAATATTTACTATGATTTGTCATCATATTTTTCTGATATAAGGAGAATATAATGTAAAATTGTGCACATCCTGTATTAAATAAGACAGGATTGTTTTGCATGACTGCTAAAGGCATCCCCTACAATTACGAAGTTAAAAATACTGTCAGGATAAAAGTGGCTAAAAGACATTATAGTTACGTAATATCTATTACAAAATAATAAGATCTATTATTTATTTAAATTCAGTGGGAAAACTTCCCTGAGGAAGAAGCCTTCAGAGGAACCAGACTCAAAAGAGAACCTATCCATTGCTGGGAGATATAAATATAAGCCATCGCAGTATACAGGTGTAGAAGTGTGTATCAGTGTGTTGATTATGAGCATATTGTGTATAAGACTTCTGAGACGAGCACAGGACAGTATGATTACAGCAGTAGCTCTTAGGTACAGTGGTGCTTAAAAGTTTGTGAACCCTTTCGAATTTTCTATATTTCTGCATAAATATGACCTAAAACATCATCAGATTTTCACACAAGTCCTAAAAGTAGATAAAGAGAACCCAGTTAAACAAATGAGATAAAAATATGATTCTTGGTCATTTATTTATTGAGGAAAATGATCCAATATTACTGTGGCAGCGGGGGCGTGGTCAAGCGCCGGTCTGTGACAGGAGGGCGGAGCCAGGGAAGGTGAGTAGCAGAATCACTACACCTGACGGTAATTAACCTGTGTTTGTGTGTCTTCCCAGTAACCGCACCCTATTTAAGGAGGCAGAGGGAGAGCAGAGGGGAGCTCTTCCCGGGACAAGAACACAGCGTGTGTGTGTGTATTTACCCAATAGAACTATTGTTATACTGAAAAGTCTGGCAATAAAAGCCTGTTATTACCTGAAGCTTTGTCCTGCCGTCCTCTGTGCTCCACCCACACCTAAGAGAGCTCTACAGTGGTGCTGAAACCTGGGAGGTGGAGCACCAACCCAGCAGCCCCATGGAATCCTCCCCGTTCGCAGACCTGGTCCATGCCCTCGCCACGGCTCAGCAAAGCCAGCACCAGGCGCTCGTCATGCTCCGAAAGGAACAAGAGCGGTGCTTCGAAGCCCTGGTGCTGGCCCAGCAGGAAGATCGCGCGGCGTTCCGGCATCTCCTCGCGTCGGCGGGGTCCACCAGCGCCCCGGCCGTGGGCCCGTTTCCCCTCACCGTGACCAAGATGGGCCCGCAGGACGACCCCGAGGCATTCCTCGCATTGTTCGAACAGGTCGCCTAAGCCTCGGGGTGGCCGATGGAGCAGCGCGTGGCGCGCCTCCTCCCCCTCCTGACGGGAGAGGCACAGCTGGCCGCGCTACAGCTCCCCATCAACCGCCGGCTGGCCTACGCGGACCTTCGCCGGGCCGTCCTCCAGCGTGTGGGGCACACACCAGAACAACAGCGCCAGCGCTTCCGCGCGCTGCGGTTGGAGGAAGTCGGCCGGCCGTTCGCGTTCGGCCAGCAGCTCCGGGACGCCTGCTGGCGGTGGCTGAGGGCCGACGATCACGACGCTGAGGGAATCATCGATCAGGTGGTGCTGGAGCAGTTCATCGCCCGCTTACCAGCCGGAACCGCGGAGTGGGTCCAGTGCCACCGCCCGGCGTCGCTGGATCAGGCAGTAGGACTGGCGGAGGATCATTTGGCGGCTGTTCCAGCGGCAGGACAGCCGACGACGTCTTCTCTTCTCTCCTCGTCTCTCTCTCTTTCTCCCCTCCCTTCTGTGTCCCGTCCTCGCCCCATTCCCCCACCACAGAGACGGGGGCCGGCTCCACCCCAGCCAGCCCGCCGCACCCGTGATGCCCTCCCGTTTCTCCCTTCTGTGTCTGTCTCTCCCTGCCCTCAGGTGAGTGAGCCCCAGAGCACCGGTGCAGAGGGAAAGCCCGGGCCGGTTTGCTGGCGCTGCGGGGAGCCGGGCCACCTGCAACAACAGTGCGCAGCAATGGAGGTGGGCGCGGTGGTACGGATCCCCGACGCGCCAGAGGCCGCCCTCGATCGGGCCGGAGCGTATCGCATACCGGTGAGTGTCCAAGGGGCTATATATCAGGCGTTGGTGGATTCTGGTTGCAATCAGACCTTGATCCGCCAAAGCCTGGTGCAAGACGAGGCATTGGGGGGAGCACAGGGGGTGAAGGTGTTGTGTGTGCACGGGGATGTTCACAGCTACCCTTTGGTGTCGGTCCACATATTTTTCAGAGGAGAAAAATCTATAGTGAAGGCGGCGGTTAATCCTCGCCTTACCCACTCTTTAATTTTGGGGACTGATTGGCCGGGATTTTGGGGTTTAATGACACGCCTAGTAAAGAGTGGGTCCTGCCATTTGACAGGGGGAGGTCCCGGTGTCGCTTTGGCTGGAGCTGCTGTCGCAGAGCCGTCTACGTCATCTCCGCGACAGAGTGAGGAGCCGCCGGCTCCTCCTCTTTCTGTTGGGGAATCCCTCGCGGATTTCCCATTAGAACAATCGCGAGACGAGACTCTGCGACATGTGTTTGACCAAGTGAGAGTAATCGATGGTCAAACGCTCCAGCCGAACGCCACCCCGTCCTTCCCCTATTTTTCTATTATGAAGGATAGATTATACCGAGTGATGCAGGACACTCAGACAAAAGAGCGAGTCACACAGCTGTTAATTCCAAAGAGCCGCCGGGAATTGGTATTTCAGGCGGCTCACTTTAATCCCATGGCTGGACACCTAGGGCGGGATAAGACACTAGCCCGAATAATGGCCCGATTCTATTGGCCGGGGATTCGCGGCGATGTCCGTAGGTGGTGTACGGCGTGCCGCGAATGCCAGTTAGTAAATCCAGCGGCCATTCTAAAAGCGCCTTTGCGCCCCCTACCATTAATCGAGACCCCGTTCGAAAGAATTGGGATGGATCTCGTCGGGCCATTAGATCGGTCAACACGAGGGTACCGCTTTATATTAGTCCTGGTGGACTATGCAACGCGATACCCGGAAGCGGTGCCTCTTCGCAATATCTCAGCACGCAGTATTGCGGAGGCCCTCTTCCGCGTCATCTCCCGAGTTGGAATCCCGAAAGAGATTCTGACTGACCAAGGCACCTCGTTTATGTCACGAACACTGAGCGAACTGTATGGGCTATTAGGTATTAAGCCGATCCGCACCAGCGTTTATCACCCACAAACGGATGGTTTAGTTGAACGGTTCAATCGCACCCTCAAGAATATAATTAAAAAATTTGTAAGTGAGGACGCACGTAACTGGGATAAATGGCTCGAACCCTTGTTATTTGCAGTGCGAGAGGTCCCCCAAGCCTCCACGGGGTTCTCCCCATTTGAATTGTTATACGGGCGTAAGCCGTGCGGCATTTTAGATGTGCTGCGAGAAAATTGGGAGGAGGGACCTTCACAGAGTAAAAACGAAATTCAGTACGTTATGGACCTGCGCGCAAAACTCCACACGCTCACCCACCTAACTCAGGAGAATTTGTGGCAGGCCCAGGAACAGCAAGCCCGCCTGTACAACAAGGGCACGCGCCTTAGAGAGTTCACTCCGGGAGATAAGGTACTCGTACTGTTTGCCCACGTTGAGCTCCAAATTAATCGCCAAGTGGCAAGGACCCTTTGAGGTCACACGGCGAGTCGGGGACGTCGACTATGAGGTGAGGCGAACGGACGGGGGGGCGCTACAGATCTACCACCTCAATCTGCTTAAACTCTGGAACGAGGAGGTCCCCTTGGTGTCGGTAGTTCTGGAGAAGGCGGAGCTGGGGCCGGAGGTTCAAAAAGGGACATTGGCATCACGTACCTCTCCGGTCCCCTGTGGAGACCACCTCTCCCCGACCCAACTCACGGAGGTCGCCCAGTTGCAGGCCGAGTTTTCAGATGTGTTCTCGCCCCTGCCCGGTCGCACTAACCTCATAGAACACCACATAGAGACGCCCCCGGGGGTGGTAGTGTGTAGCCGCCCTTACAGGCTATCCGAACACAAAAAAAAGGTGGTTTGGGAAGAACTTCAGACCATGCTCAAAATGGGCATCGTCGAGGATTCCCACAGTGACTGGAGCAGCCCGGTGGTCTTGGTACCCAAGGCCGACGGGTCAGTCCGGTTCTGTGTGGACTATAGAAAAGTCAATGCGGTGTCTAAATTCGACGCGTACCCAATGCCTCGTATTGACGAGCTGTTCGATCGACTAGGCACGGCTCACTTTTACTCGACACTGGATTTGACGAAGGGATATTGGCAGATCCCCTTGACTCCATTATCCTGGGAGAAAACGGCCTTTTCCACACCGTTCGGCTTACACCAATTTGTCACACTTCCTTTTGGGCTGTTTGGGGCGCCCGCTACGTTTCAGCGGCTGATGGACAGGGTCCTCCGGCCCCACGCCACCTATGCGGCCGCATATCTTGATGATATAATCATTTATAGTAACGACTGGCAGCGGCACTTGCAACACCTGAGGGCCGTCCTTAGGTCGCTGAGGCAGGCGGGTCTCACTGCCAACCTGAAGAAGTGTGCGATTGGGCGGGTGGAAGTACGGTATCTGGGCTTCCACTTGGGCAACGGGCAGGTGCGTCCCCAAATTAACAAGACAGCAGCGATTGCGGCCTGCCCGAGGCCCAAGACCAAAAAGGGGGTGAGACAGTTCCTGGGGCTGGCTGGCTACTATCGTAGGTTTATACCTAATTATTCGGACGTCACCAGCCCGCTGACTGACCTCACTAAAAAGGGGGCGCCAGATCTGGTCCAGTGGACGGAGCAGTGCCAGCGGGCTTTCTCTGAGGTAAAGGCTGCACTGTGTGGGGGGCCACTATTACACTCCCCTGACTTTTCTCTTCCTTTTGTGTTGCAGACCGACGCGTCCGACAGAGGGCTGGGGGCGGTGTTGTCCCAGGAGGTGGAGGGGGAGGACCGCCCCATCCTGTACATTAGCAGGAAGCTGTCGGTGCGTGAGGGGCGCTACAGCACTATTGAGAAAGAATGCCTGGCGATCAAGTGGGCGGTCCTCGCCCTCCGTTACTACCTGCTGGGGCGCCCTTTCACCCTCTGTTCGGACCACGTGCCCCTCCAGTGGCTCCACCGCATGAAAGATGCCAACGCGCGGATCACCCGTTGGTATCTGGCATTCCAACCCTTCAATTTCAAGGTGGTCCACAGGCCGGGGGCGCAGATGGTTGTGGCGGACTTTCTCTCCCGTCAAGGAGGGGGGGAGTCGGCTGCGGGCCGGACGGCTGCCCGGCCTGAGTCGGGCGGTGGGGGTATGTGGCAGCGGGGGCGTGGTCAAGCGCCGGTCTGTGACAGGAGGGCGGAGCCAGGGAAGGTGAGTGGCAGAATCACTACACCTGACGGTAATTAACCTGTGTTTGTGTGTCTTCCCAGTAACCGCGCCTTATTTAAGGAGGCAGAGGGAGAGCAGAGGGGAGCTCTTCCCGGGACAAGAACACAGCGTGTGTGTGTGTATTTACCCAATAGAACTATTGTTATACTGAAAAGTCTGGCAATAAAAGCCTGTTATTACCTGAAGCTTTGTCCTGCCGTCCTCTGTGCTCCACCCACACCTAAGAGAGCTCTACAGTTACATATCTGTGAATGGCAAAAGTACAGTGGCATGCAAAAGTTTGGGCACCCTGACTGAAAATGTCTGTTACTGTGAATAGTTAAGTGAGCAGAAGATCAACTGATCACCAAAAGGCATAAAGGTAAATTTCTTTTCAGCGTTTTCTGCAAGATTTGTGTATTATTTTTGTTTTGTACAATTGGAGACTGAATAAAGAAAAGGAACACCATGCGAAAGTTTGGGTACCCCAATACATTTAAGTTCTCAGGTAAATTTTACCAAGGTTCCAGACCTTAATTAGCTTATTGAGCTGTGGCTTTTTCAAATTCTTCGTTAGGAAAGGTCAGATGATGCAGATTTCAAAGCTGTATAAATTCTCTGACTCCTCAGACTCGTCCCTAAAATCAACAGTCATGGGCTCCTCTAAGCAACTCCCTCGCATTCTGAATAATAAAATAATTGATGCTCACAAAGCAGGAGAAGGCTACAAGAACATAGCAAAGTGTTTTCAGGTAGCCGTTTCCTCAGATTGTAATGTTATTAAGAAATGGCAGTTAACAGAAAACAGTGGAGATCAAGGTGAGGTCTGGAAGATGAAGAAAACTTTCTGAAAGAACTGCTCGTTGGATTGCTAGAAAGGCAAATAAAAAACCCTGTTTGACTGCAAAAGACCTTCAGAAAGATTTAGCAGACCCTGGAGTGGTGGTACACTGTTCTACTATGCAGCGACACCTGAACAAATATGACCTTCATGGAAGAGTCATCAGAAGAAAACCTTTCCTGCATCCTAGCCACAAAATTCAGTGTCTGAAGTTTGCAAATGAACATCTAAATAAGCCTGAATCATTTTGGAAACAAGTCCTGTGGACTGATGAAATCAAAATAGAACTTTTTGGCCACAATGTGCAAAGGTATGTTTGGAGAAAAAAGGGTGGCAAATTCCAGGAAAAGAACACCTCTCCAACTCTGAAGCATAGCTGTGGATCGATCATGCTTTGGGGTTGTGTTGCAGCCAGTGGCACAGGGCACATTTCATTGGTCGAGGGAAGCATGGATTCGAATAAATACCAGCAAATTCTGGAAGCAAACATCACACCATCTGTAAAAAAGTTGAAGTTAAGAGGATGGGTCCTACAATAAGACGATGATCCAAAACACACCTCAAAATCTACAATGGAATACCTCAAGAGGCACAAGCTGAAGGTTTTGCCCTGGCCCTCACAGTCCCCTGACCTAAACATCATTGAAAATCTGTGGATAGATCTCAAAACAGCAGTGCATGCAAGACAGCCCAAGAAACTTGTAGAACTGGAAGCCTTTTGCAAGGACGAATGTGTGAAAATCCCCCAGGTAAGAACTGAAAGATTATTAGCTGGCTACAAAAAGTGTTTACAAGCTGTGATACTTGCCAAAGGGGGTATTACTAGGTACTAACCATGCAGGGTGTCCAAACTTTTGCTTCGGGCCCTTTTCCTTTTTTGTCATTTTGAAAATGTAAAAGATGAAAATAAATTGTTTTTGCTTAAAATATAAAGGGAATGAGTCATCTTTAACTTTATGCCTTTTGGAGATCATATCATCTTCAACTTGCTTAACTGTTCACAGTAACAGCAACTTTGACCAGGGGTGCCCAAACTTTTGCATACCACTGTATGTGAACCTTTGCTTTCAGTATCTGGTGTGACCCCCTTGCGCAACAATAACTGCAACTAAACGTTTCCGGTAACTGTTGATCAGTCCTGCACACCAGCTTGGAGGAATTTTAGCCCATTCCTCCATACAGAACAGCTTCAACTCTGGGATGTTGGTGGGTTTCTTCACATGAACTGCTCACTTCAGGTCCTTCTACAACATTTCAATTGGATTAAGGTCAGGAATTTGACTTGGCCATTCCAAAACATTAACTTTATTCTTCTTTAACCATTCTTTGGTAGAATGACTTGTGTGCTTAGGGTCGTTGTCTTGCTGCATGACCCACCTTCTCTTGAGATTCAGTTCATGGACAGATGTCCTGACATTTTCCTTTAGAATTTGCTGGTATAATTCAGAATTCATTGTTCCATCAATAATGGCAAACCGTCCTGGTCCAGATGCAGCAAAACAGGCCCAAACCATGATACTACCACCACCATGTTTCACAGATGGGATAAGGTTCTTATGCTGGAATGCAGTGTTTTCCTTTCTCCAAACATAATGCTTCTCATTTAAAGGAACAGTCCACCGTACTTCCATAATGAAATATGTTCTTCTCTGAATTGAGACGAGCTGATCCGTACCTTTCCGAGCTTTGTGCGACCTCCCAGTCAGTCAGACGCGCTGTTACTCCTGTTAGCAATGTAGCTAGGCTCAGCATGGCCAATGGTATTTTTTGGGGCTGTAGTTAGGTGCGACCAAACTCTTCCACGTTTTTCCTGTTTACATAGGTTTATATGACCAGTGACATGAAACAAAGTTCAGTTACACAAATTGAAACGTGGCGATTTTCTATGCTATGGAAAGTCCGCACTATAATGACAGGCGTACTAACACCTTCTGCGCACTTTGACAGTGCAAAGGTATCAATGCGCTGTCGAAGCGCGCAGAAGGTGTTAGTACGCCTGTCATTATAGTGCGGACTTTCCATAGCATAGAAAATTGCCACGTTTCAATTTGTGTAACTGAACTTTGTTTCATGTCACTGGTCATATAAACCTATGTAAACAGGAAAAACGTGGAAGAGTTTGGTCGCACCTAACTACAGCCCCCAAAAATACCATTGGCCATGCTGAGCCTAGCTACATTGCTAACAGGAGTAACAGCGCGTCTGACTGACTGGGAGGTCTCACAAAGCTCGGAGAGGTACGGATCAGCTTGTCTCAATTCAGAGAAGAACATATTTCATTATGGAAGTACGGTGGACTGTTCCTTTAAACCAAAAATGTTCTATTTTGGTCTCATCTGTCCACAAAACATTTTTCCAATAGCCTTCTGGCTTGTCCATGTTATCTTTAGCAAACTGCAGATGAGCAGCAATGTTCTTTTTAGAGAGCAGTGGCTTTCTCCTTGCAACCCTGCCATGCACACCACTGTTGTTCAGTGTTCTCCTGATGGTGGACTCATGAACATTAGCCAATGTGAGAGAGGCCTTCAGTTGCTTAGAAGTTATCCTGGGGTCCTTTGTGACCTTGCCAACTATTGCATGCCTTGCTCTTGGAGTGATCTTTGTTGGTCGACCACTCCTGGGGAGGGTAACAATGGTCTTGAATTTCCTCCATTTGTACACAATCTGTCTGTCTGTGGATTGGTGGAGTCCAAACTCTTTAGAGATGGTTTTGTAACCTTTTCCAGCCTGATGAGTATCAACAACATTTTTCTGAGGTCCTCAGAAATCTCCTTTGTTCGTGCCATGATACACTTCCACAAACATGTGTTGTGAAGATCAAACTTTGATAGATCCCTGTTCTTTAAATAAAACAGGGTGCCCACTCACACCTGATTGTCATCCCATTGATTGAAAACAACTGACTAATTTCACCTTCAAATTAACTTCTAATCCTAGAGGTTCACATACTTTTGCCACTCACAGATATGTAATATTGGATCATTTTCCTCAGTAAATAAATGACCAAGTATAATACTTTTGTCTCATTTGTTTAACTGGGTTCTCTTTATCTACTTTTAGGACTTGTGTGAAAATCTGATGTTTTAGGTCATATTTATGCAGAAATATAGAAAATTCTAAAGGGTTCACAAACTTTCAAGCACCACTGTACAAGTCTACAATGTCAGTTTTGATTATCCTCTAAAGCAATGGTAAGAATAAAGTCAAATACTGTATGATATTTTGTGGGATCATCTACAAGAGCAGAAGTTGAGTCGCAAGTGCAGAAAAGTCCATCTCAGTGAATTTTTTTCCCTGCTGTTTTTCTGACAGGTGTCTGCAGCAGACCCAGGTGAGGCAGCTCATTTGGGCACACACTCTTCTGATTCTCCCTCCTCTTCTGATCTGACTAATCAGGAAGACAGCTTCAGAGGTTCCTACTAAACAATTATTGCTTTCTTTACTTCCTTCTCATCCTTATTTCTTCATTTAAGAGCTGAATATACTGTATATTAACAAAAACCATTTTAACATCGCACCCCTGGCTTTGCAATACTAGTAACATACAGTCTATCTGATTTGAATGTTTCTGAGAGCCAGGGCTACAGGATATTCACTATTCAAAGTTTTATTTTATTCCTTTCTCATTTCTCTGTATAAGATGCAATAGTCCTCACAATATGGTTGTTTCTCTTAGCTCTGGCAGCAGGGCTGCTCTCCAGTGTGTCATCAGGTACTCTGGAGGTGAAAACAGAGCCATGTGATGTGGAAGATTTTAGACTGCACCAGACCCACCCCAGGAACTTGTCTCACCCTCCACATTCCAGCTCTCTGTCTCACTCTTCCTCCAGTGGTCTGCATTCTGATGAGGAGAGTGACATTAGAGAGCCTGAAACACCCAGCAATGATCCTGCTAACAGAACCAGGTAACCTGCTCCCATAGACTTCTCAATAACTTGGTTATAACAGGATGGTAATACAGTTTGATAAAGCATACAGTATAATGGTCTGTTAGAGAAATCTCTCAAAATACCAATATTGGTCACTAGAGGGCAACTGGGAACCACGGTCAAAATATATCTAAAGATGCAGCATGTAGTATTGTCCTCTCACAGCTCCAGGGTTCCTGGTTTGATCCTGGAGCAGATTACTGTCTGTGGGAAGTTGTCTGTATCTGCGTGGGGTTTTTCTAGGTTGTCTGGTTTCCTTCCAGCTCCCAAGAGCATGTCAGTAGATGGACTGATTACAGTAATTTGCTTCACACCCAGTGTTCACACCCAGCATTCCTGGGATAGAATCCTGATCCACCGTGACCCTGACCAGAAGAAAGTGGTTACTGGAGATGAATGATTGAATGAATGAGTGTATAATGAACACGACTCGGAGGAGGTGTGAAGATCTGGGTGCTTGAGATTCACTAACAAAATCAACAATACAAAGACAATGTTAAACAGACCAAGATCAAATGCAGACACTGAGAAGATTTCCAAAGATAAATCCATAGCGTAATCAGAGAACATGGCAAGGGTCGAACATTGAGAAATCAACAAAGGCTCAATCACAGAGGCTCAGAGATCACGTGAGAGAAAGAATACATCAGCAAGGCTGAACAATGAACAGAATGAACCCTGAGTTTTATATATATAGTTAATGAACAGGAAGTGCGTGATAACTGAGGAAGCATCTCTAGAACTCGGGGAGGGGCTTCCTCTGGTGGCGTGGCAGTGAAATGTCCCTGATGGAGGTGACAGGATGTAGCTACTGCACAATAAGCGTTTTTTAGTTCAGGGTTGGGGTGGCATGGTGGTGTAGTGGTTAGCACTGTCGCCTCACAGCAAGAAGGTCCTGGGTTCGAGCCCAGTGGCCGACAGGGGCCCTTCTGTGTGGAATTTGCATGTTCTCCCCGTGTCTGCGTGGGTTTTCTCCGGTTTCCCCCCACAGTCCAAAGACATGCAGGTTAGGTTAATTGGTGGCTCTAAATTGACCGTAGGTGTGAGTGTGAATGGTTGTGTGTCTCTATGTGTCAGCCCTGTGATGATCTGGCGACTTGTCCAGGGTGTACCCTGCCTCACGCCCATAGTCAGCTGGGATAGGCTCCAGCTTGCCTGCGACCCTGCACAGGATAAGCGGCTCCGGATAATGGATGGATGGTTCAGGGTTAGTTAGTTTTTTTGCTGAAAGGCTCTTTGTAATAGAATTCTTCTCTGATAGAGAACAACCATTTTCGCACCTCTGTTGTCCAACTGTGATCTGGGTGTTGTGTGTTATCGTCTTATCAGGAATAATGGGTGCTATTATAATGGAAATGATTCAGAACAGAACTATAGGGAAGGGGGTAAAACAGGACAATTTGACAGATGAGCAAAATAATTTGACAAATTGTTTGGTCTTTTCTGATACAAATAACAGCAGAATTCTGGTGTGCATTTGTGTGTTTACTGTAGCATCCTTGAGGATGACGAGCTGTCTCCAGAGCAGAAGGCTGAGAGGGAGAGGGAGAGAAGGTTGGCAAATAATGCTCGTGAGCGTCTGCGTGTGAGGGACATCAACGAGGCATTTAAAGAGCTAGGCTGCATGTGCCAGCTGCATCTGAAAAGCGATAAGCCCCAGACCAAGCTACTCATCCTGCACCAGGCCGTCGCAGTCATCCTTAGCCTAGAGCAACAGGTCCGGGGTAAGGACCCTTAGTATTGTATGAACACCAATGGTAGTACATTAAAGAAAAAAAAAATTATGAAAATAAATAAATTAAAAAACAAAAACCATTACATTCTAAACAATAATGATCGTCAATAATAGTTTTAATGTTTAGGATCCATTTAAGATGACTGTTGTCTTAGACACTGTTCAGCCTAGCCCAAGTCACCAGATACTGATTAATATTATACATGCAGGACATTTTTTCAATGGAGTAAAAACATGTTCTATTCCCTTCTAGCGGGTTTCATTTATTTGGTTCGATAGCATGCAATATTGTTAGCATATCGCTTATTCTACGTGTATTACATCACTCTACCCAATGAAGAATGAGCGTTGAATATGGTTTGATATTGCATGGTTGTCAAGACAAGATGTCACACGTCAGAGCTGAGATGAATATTCAATAAGAGAGTTTTCTGCTGCGCATGTGCAGAAGCATTTCTTTGTTTGCTGGTGGCGCCCACAGTAAACTGTCACAGTGAATTGAAAATGCCATAAAATACGTATTACACGTAAAACTTCTGCGCTAGCAAGCTACTGTGATAATTTGTAAATAAACATGACCACCAGGTTTACTTCATTAACTCCCCTGTTCTTAACTTTTTGTAAACTCTATAATTGTTCCATCAAATGTGTATGTATAATAATAATAATAATAATAATAATAATAATAATAATAATATTGGCTGGCTTTTTTGTGGTCTATCAGATATATTCCATTAAGCTACAGTGCTGAGCGTAAATGAGTACACCCCCTTTGAAAAGTAACATTTTAAACAAAATCTCAATGAACACAAACAATTTCCAAAATGTTGACAAGACAAAGTTTAATATAACATCTGTTTAACTTATAATGTGAAAGTAAGGTTAATAATGTAACTTAGATTACACATTTTTTTCAGTTTTACTCAAATTAGGGTGGTGCAAAAATGAGTACACCCCACAACAAAAAACTACTACATCTAGTACTTTGTATGGCCTCCATGATTTTTAATGACAGCACCAAGTCTTCTAGGCATGGAATGAACAAGCTGGAGACATTTTGCAACATCAATCTTTTTCCATTCTTCAACAATGACCTCTTTCCGTGACTGGATGCTGGATGGAGAGTGATGCTCAACTTGTCTCTTCAGAATTCCCCATAGGTGTTCGATTGGGTTCAGATCAGGAGATATATTGGCCACTGAATCACTTTCACCCTGTTCTTCTTCAGAAATCCAACAGTGGCCTTAGGTGTGTGTTTAGTCATGTTGGAAAAGTAAACGACGACCAAGGGCATGGAGTGATGGTAGCACCTTTTCTTTCAGTATAGAGCAATACATCTGTGAATTCATGATGCCATCAATGAAATGCAGCTCCCCGACACCAGCAGCACTCATGCAGCCCCACATAAGGACACTGCCACCACCATGTTTCACTGTAGGCACCATGCATTTTTCTTTGTATTCCTCACCTTTGTGATGCCGTACAGTTTTGAAGCCATCAGTTCCAAAAAACATTTATCTTGGTCTCATCACTCCAGAGTATAGAGTTCCAGTCGTCTTCATCTTTGTCAGCATGGGCCCTGGCAAACTCTAGGCGGGTTTTTTTGTGCCTGGGCTTTAGGAGAGGCTTCTTTCATGGATGGCATCCATGCATGCCATTCCTCTGCAGTGTACACCGTATTGTGTCACGGGAAATAGTCACCCCAGTTTGGCTTTCTACTTCTTTAGATAACTGCAGTGAACCTGCATGCCGATTTTCTCCAACCCTTCTCATCAGAAGTCTGTGGTTGGTAGAAGAGAGCAACTGGACTTGCTTGAAAAGTCTTGAAGACGTTTCGCCTCTCGTCCGAAAGGC
Organism: Neoarius graeffei; assembly: GCF_027579695.1. NCBI lineage: Eukaryota > Metazoa > Chordata > Actinopteri > Siluriformes > Ariidae > Neoarius > Neoarius graeffei. The sequence continues at coordinate 61,954,440 of NC_083570.1, forward strand.
ATCATCAGTTCTGTCTGTCTAATAGGGAGTATCAAGTATTTATCCTCTCATGGATCATAATAGAATCCAAATCAGAATGCTGATGGCTGCATTGAAGGTGGCTGATAGATGTCATAGACACCCACCTCTGTTCAGTGATGGTCGTTCCAGGCTGACAAAATTGAACGATCCTCTCTGGCTAAGATGTCTGCCAGTTTTCTGGAAGTCCTCTCATACTCCCGCACTAGTCGAAGGGAACTCATCCCAAAGTGTGTAGAAACATATCTGTGAAGATACTCAGTCGTCCAGGTACATAGTAATCTGTGGTTGGTAGAAGAGAGCAACTGGACTTGCTTGAAAAGTCTTGAAGACGTTTCGCCTCTCGTCCGAAAGGCATCATCAGTTCTGTCTGTCTAATAGGGAGTATCAAGTATTCTGATTTGGATTCTATTATGATCCATGAGAGGATAAATACTTGATACTCCCTATTAGACAGACAGAACTGATGATGCCTTTCGGACGAGAGGCGAAACGTCTTCAAGACTTTTCAAGCAAGTTCAGTTGCTCTCTTCTACCAACCACAGATTACTATGTACCTGGACGACTGAGTATCTTCACAGATATGTTTCTACACACTTTGGGATGAGTTCCCTTCGACTAGTGCGGGAGTATGAGAGGACTTCCAGAAAACTGGCAGACATCTTAGCCAGAGAGGATCGTTCAATTTTGTCAGCCTGGAACGACCATCACTGAACAGAGGTGGGTGTCTATGACATCTATCAGCCACCTTCAATGCAGCCATCAGCATTCTGATTTGGATTCTATTATGATCCATGAGAGGATAAATACTTGATACTCCCTATTAGACAGACAGAACTGATGATGCCTTTCGGACGAGAGGCGAAACGTCTTCAAGACTTTTCAAGCAAGTCCAGTTGCTCTCTTCTACCAACCACAGATTACTATGTACCTGGACGACTGAGTATCTTCACAGATATGTTTCTACACACTTTGGGATGAGTTCCCTTCGACTAGTGCGGGAGTATGAGAGGACTTCCAGAAAACTGGCAGACATCTTAGCCAGAGAGGATCGTTCAATTTTGTCAGCCTGGAACGACCATCACTGAACAGAGGTGGGTGTCTATGACATCTATCAGCCACCTTCAATGCAGCCATCAGCATTCTGATTTGGATTCTATTATGATCCATGAGAGGATAAATACTTGATACTCCCTATTAGACAGACAGAACTGATGATGCCTTTCGGACGAGAGGCGAAACGTCTTCAAGACTTTTCAAGCAAGTCCAGTTGCTCTCTTCTACCAACCACAGATTACTATGTACCTGGACGACTGAGTATCTTCACAGATATGTTTCTACACACTTTGGGATGAGTTCCCTTCGACTAGTGCGGGAGTATGAGAGGACTTCCAGAAAACTGGCAGACATCTTAGCCAGAGAGGATCGTTCAATTTTGTCAGCCTGGAACGACCATCACTGAACAGAGGTGGGTGTCTATGACATCTATCAGCCACCTTCAATGCAGCCATCAGCATTCTGATTTGGATTCTATTATGATCCATGAGAGGATAAATACTTGATACTCCCTATTAGACAGACAGAACTGATGATGCCTTTCGGACGAGAGGCGAAACGTCTTCAAGACTTTTCAAGCAAGTCCAGTTGCTCTCTTCTACCAACCACAGATTACTATGTACCTGGACGACTGAGTATCTTCACAGATATGTTTCTACACACTTTGGGATGAGTTCCCTTCGACTAGTGCGGGAGTATGAGAGGACTTCCAGAAAACTGGCAGACATCTTAGCCAGAGAGGATCGTTCAATTTTGTCAGCCTGGAACGACCATCACTGAACAGAGGTGGGTGTCTATGACATCTATCAGCCACCTTCAATGCAGCCATCAGCATTCTGATTTGGATTCTATTATGATCCATGAGAGGATAAATACTTGATACTCCCTATTAGACAGACAGAACTGATGATGCCTTTCGGACGAGAGGCGAAACGTCTTCAAGACTTTTCAAGCAAGTCCAGTTGCTCTCTTCTACCAACCACAGATTACTATGTACCTGGACGACTGAGTATCTTCACAGATATATTTCTCATCAGAAGACGCTCCTGTCGAGGATCCACTTCCGTGGACGACCTGGACGTCTCTGTGAGATGGTTGCAGTTCCATCTTTCTTAAATTTTTGTACCACTTTTGCTACAGTATTCTGACTGATAAGTAAAGCTTTGCTGATCTTCTTGTAGCCTTCACCTTTGTGGTGTAAAGAAATTATTTTCTTTGGGGAATTCTGAAGAGACAAGTTGAGCATCACTCTCCATCCAGCATCCAGTCACTAAAAGAGGTCATTGTTGAAGAATGGAAAAAGATTGATGTTGCAAAATGTCTCCAGCTTGTTCATTCCATGCCTAGAAGACTTGGTGCTGTCATTAAAAATCATGGAGGCCATACAAAGTACTAGATGCAGTAGTTTTTGTTGTGGGGTGTACTCATTTTTGCACCACCCTAATTTGAGTAAAACTGAAAAAATGTGTAGTCTAAGTTATATTATTAACCTTACTTTCCCATTATAAGTTAAACATTATGTTATATTAAGCTTTGTCTTATCAACATTTTGGAAATTGTTCGTGTTCATTGAGATATTATTTAAAATGTTACTTTTCAAAGGGGGTGCACTCATTTATGCTAAGCACTGTAGCATGATACTGAACTCGTCAAATCATGCTAGCTGAATGGAATATATACCATTCAATGCCAGCCAATAATTATTTAAATATTGTACAACTAATCATCGATCATTATTTAGAATCAGGTAACTATGTAAAGCAACCTTGGGTTTGTGAAAGGTAATATACAGTAAAAATTGATTTTGGAATTTGTTTATTCTGATATTTGTATGAGCCAATGCAAGAGAATAATCTGTGCAATGCATTCTTCTCAGAGCGAAATATGAACCCTAAGACTGCATGCTTGAGGAGGAGAGAGGAAGAGAAGGTATCAGCCATGACACTGGATCCCCAGTCCATGCGTACAGTCATTCATGCAACACAGCCTGATCAAGTCACCGGCCATCTTTGACAGCCTGTGTGTGTGTGTGTGTGTGTGTGTGTGTGTGTGTGTGTGTGTGTGTGTGTGTGTGTGTAGAATGAGAGAGTCTGGTGTATTTCCTTAAATAATATTTTCTAATAGCCAGGAATACTATGTATGTTTTGCAACTTTTCGCTCTCCTCTATAGCACTTTTATAACCGTTAGCTTTAGCATTGACCTTACACAATCCTGCTCCCAAAAAATAAAAGAAAAAACTCTGTTTCACTGTTTATATGTACACAGATACCTGAGTAACCTGTTTTCTCATTTGCATTAAACTTCCTGAAGAGTCATTTCCATCGGTTATGTTAGCATTCTCCTGCAACGATATATATTAAATTTTATATTGTTCCTGTCACATTATCCTACTTAATGCCATTATCATGGACCTCAATACCGTAGCTGAGTTTCCTGTTGTTTCACTCTACTGTACGTCTTTGATTAGGCTCCAGTTCTGAGGAAACAATTTCATCTTAATCACATGATTAGTTTTTACTTTTACATGCTTTGTGATAAACATAATGGAGTATGGAAGCAAACACTAATATTTTGTCATACTTTTTTTTTTACAAATACCTTTTTACATGTAAATGGAAAGACCGTTGTCTTTGTGTATACGTCCTACATAGTATTTTAAAATAAAGTTTATGGTTTAAAAAACATTTTTGGATTTTCTTAATTTTTTTCTTTGATTATTTTCTATATAATACTAGAACAGTGCCAGCCTTCCAGTTCACTGCTGAGCTCAGGTTGCTATTTATAGAGATTTTTGCCTGTTCTTCCCATATCAGTTTGATATATACATATCCAAAATTTGTTCGTATTGTGTTTTGAATGCCTTCTTACCTTGCTGATTTGTTTCTAACAGGATCTGTATAAACACTGGAGGTGTTGGTTCAACACAGAAGGTGTTTGCTGAGAAAACTGTAGCTATTTAGCATAAAATATCACTTCATAAATGTGACAAATGAATGAGAAGTCTTTCAGGATAATTCTTTCAAGGTTGTTTTAATAAGGGTGTGGTTCTAAAAGTGTGGTCCATGCCATACAGCCAGGGAGTCTGCAATTTTACTTTTATATTTTCAAATATAAAATATGATGACAGCAGCAATCATTATCAACTATTATTGTTATATGTCACCAGTATAATTTGTTTTAAGTCTATTATAGTTCTAATTCCAGTTAACTGGGTACTTAAATTAAATGGGTTTCAAATGATCCCAGTCACACTAATGTGCTTCTTAATTCCATGGACCTTTTCTGTATGAAATTTCATAAACATGATTTAAACATGTACAATTTTATACATTAGTCTATTATCATCATAGGGCTTTCTTTCCCTGAACTTTCCACAGACAGAACACATTCAGTCCAAGTTAACATTATTTATAGGCTAACTTGTTTTTGAGTTAGTGAAGTTTTAGTTGAAAAATATTATAAAAGTTGATAATTCTTGGTTGTGATTTCCACCACTGTAAAATTTGGAAACCACATATAAAAATTCATACCCTTGATAACTTGCTACATTCACACCATTCTGTGTAAACTCTAGAGACTGGTGTGTGTGTGTGAAAATCCCAGTAGATCAGCAGTTTCTGAAATACTCAGACTAGCCCTTTTGGTAACAACTTCCATGTCATGGTTAAAATGACAGACATCACACTTTTTCTTCCTTCTCATGTTTACTGTGAACATAAACTGAAGCTCTTGATCTGTATCTGCATGATTTTTTGCATCGCGGTGCTGCCACGTGAATGCCTGATTAGATAACTATGAAAATCCAAGTATACAGGTGATACTAAATGTTTTGAATCAACATATAACACATTGTACTGAGATCTGTGGAAGGAAAGTTCTGGACTAAAATGTCATGTCAAAGCTGTCATATCTGTGTGCATACACACACACACACACACACACACACACACACACACACACACACATATATACACACACATATATACACACACATTTTATATATATATATATATATATATATATATATATATATATATATATATATATATATATATATATATATACACACACACATGGGTTTTTTTGGTCTTTTTTTAAAATCTCCGTTTTGACTTGAAAGTATGTATGTAATGAGTTTCATATGCTGGATGTACAGTGGTGCTTGAACCCTTTAGAATTTTCAATATTTCTGCATATATATGACCTAAAACATCATCAGATTTTCACACAAGTCCTAAAAGTAGAGAAAGAGAACCCAGTTAAACAAATGAGACAAAAAATATTATACTTGGACTTTTATTTATTGAGGAAAATGATCCAATATTACATATCTGTGAATGGCAAAAGTATGTGAACCTTTGCTTTCAGTATCTGGTGTGACCCCCTTGTGCAGCAATAACTGCAACTAAACAGTCCTGCACACCAGCTTGGAGGAATTTGAGCCCATTCCTCCATACAGAACAGCTTCAACTCTGGGATGTTGGTGGGTTTCCTCACATGAACTGCTCGCTTCAGGTCCTTCCACAACATTTCGATTAGATTAAGGTCAGGACTTTCACTTGGCCATTCCAAAACATGAACTTTATTCTTCTTTGACCATTCTTTGGTAGAACGATTTGTGTGCTTAGGGTTGTTGTCTTGCTGCATGACCCACCTTCTCTTGAGATTCAGTTCATGGACAGATGTCCTGACATTTTCCTTTAGAATTCGCTGGTATAATTCAGAATTCATTGTTCCATCAATGATGGAAGCCGTCCTTCGCCCAGATGCAGCAAAACAGGCCCAAACCATGATACTACCACCACCATATTTCACAGATGGGATAAGGTTCTTATGCTGGAATGCAGTGTTTTCCTTTCTCCAAACATAACTTCTCATTTAAACCAAAAAGTTCTATTTTGGTCTCATCCATCCACAAAACATTTTTCCAATAGCCTTCTGGCTTGTCCACAAGATCTTTAGCAAATTGCAGACGAACAGCAATGTTCTTTTTAGAGAGCAGTGGCTTCCTCCTTACAACCCTGCCATGCACACCATTGTTGTTCAGTGTTCTCCTGATGGTGGACTCATGAACATTAACATTAGCCAATGTGAGAGAGGTCTTCAGTTGCTTAGAAGTTATCCTGGGGTCCTTTGTGACCTCGCCGACTATTACACATCTTGCTCTTGGAGTGATCTTTATTGGTCGACCACTCCTGGGGAGGGTAACAATGGTCTTGAATTTTCTCCATTTGTACACAATCTGTCTGACTGTGGATTGGTGGAGTCCAAACTGTTTACAGATGGTTTTGTAACCTTTTCCAGCCTGATGAGCATCAACAACATTTTTCTGAGGTCCTCAGAAATCTCCTTTGTTCGTACCATGATACACTTCCACAAACATGTGTTGTGAAGATCAGACTTTGATAGATCCCTGTTCTTTAAATAAAACAGGGTGCCCACTCACACCTGATTGTCATCCCACTGATTGAAAACACCTGACTCTCATTTCACCTTCAAATTAACTGCTAATCCTAGAGGTTCACATACTTTTGCCACTCACAGATATGTAATATTGGATCATTTTCCTCAATAAATAAATGACCAAGTATAATATTTGTCTCATTTGTTTAACTGGGTTCTCTTTATCTACTTTTAGGATTTGTGTGAAAATCTGATGTTTTAGGTCATATTTATGTGATTTATCTGATGATGTTTTAGGTCATATTTATGCAGAAATATAGAAAATTCTAAAGGGTTCACAAACTTTCAAGCACCACTGCGTGTATATATATATAAAAAATCTCCTTCTCACCCCCGGCGGGGGGGTGGTATCCATGTCATCCTCAAGCTCGGGTCCTCTACCAGAGGCCTGGGAGTTTGAGGGTTCTGCGCAGTATCTTCGATGTTCCTAGGACTGCGCTCTTCTGGACTGAGGCTTCAGATGTTGTTCCTGGGATTTGCTGGAGCCACTCTCCCAGTTTGGGGGTTACTGCCCCAAGTGCCCCCACTACCACGGGGACCACGCAACCCTTGACCTTCCACATCCGTTCCAGCTGCTCTTTCAACCCTTGATACTTCTCAAGTTTCTCATGTTCCTTCTTCCTGATGTTGGCGTCAGCTGGGATCGCCACATCTATCACCACCACCCTCTTCTGCTCTTTGTCCACCACCACTATGTCCGGTTGGTTAGCCAGGATCTGTTTATCAGTCTGGAAGCTGAAGTCCCACAGAATCTTGGCCCTGTTGTTCTCAGCCACCTTCTGTGGTATGGCCCATTGGGACTTGGGTATTTCTATTCCATACTGGTTGCAGATGTTCCTGTATACTATCCCAGCCACTTGGTTGTGCCTCTCCATGTACGCTGATCCAGCTAGCATCTTACACCCTGCTACTATGTGCTGGACTGTTTCAGGGGCTTCTTTGCACAGTCTGCATCTTGGGTCCGATCTACTCTGGTAGATCCTGGCCTCTATGGCTCTTGTGCTTATGGCCTGTTCTTGTGCTGCCATGATTAGTGCCTCTGTGCTGTCTGTCAGTCCTGCATTATCCAGCCACTGGTAGGATTTCTTGATATCAGCCACTTCCTCTATCTGACGGTGGTACATGCCATGTAGGGGTTTGTCTCTCCAGGTTGTCTGTTCCTCCTCCTCCTCTGCACTCTCATCAGGGTTCTGCTGCCTGAGACATTCACTTAGCAGTTCATCCTTTGGGGCCATCTTTCTGATGTATTCTCGGATTTTCGATGTTTCATCCTGGACCGTGGTCTTGACGCTCACTAGCCCTCGGCCTCCCTCTTTCCGCTTAGTGTATAGTCTCAGGGTGCTGGACTTGGGGTGGAACCCTCCATGCATGGTGAGGAGCTTTCTAGTCTTGATATCTGTGGCTTCTATCTCCTCCTTTGGCCAGTTTATGATACCAGCGGGGTATCTGATGACTGGTAGTGCGTACATGTTGATGGCTCGGACCTTGTTTTTACCATTCAGCTGACTTTTCAGGACCTGCCTTACTCTCTGGAGGTATTTGGCTGTGGTTGACTTCCTTGTGGCCTCTTCATGGTTTCCATTAGCCTGTGGGATGCCAAGGTACTTGTAGCTGTCTTGGATATCACCTATGTTGCCCTCTGGTAGGTCAATCCCCTCAGTCCGGATCATCTTGCCTCTCTTTGAGACCATCCGGCCACACTTGTCCAATCCGAATGACATCCCTATGTCATCGCTGTAGATCCGGGTGGTGTGGATCAGCGAGTCTATTTCTCGCTCATTCCTGGCATACAGCTTGATGTCATCCATGTAGAGCAGGTGGCTGATTGTTGCCCCACTACGGAATCGGTACCCGTAGCCGCTCTTCGTGATGATCTGACTGAGGGGGTTCAGGCCTATGCAGAACAGCAGTGGTGATAGCGCATCTCCTTGGTATATGCCGCACTTGATGTTGACTTGGGCAATGGGTTTTGAGTTGGCCTCTAGGGTTGTCTTCCACATTTCCATTGAGTTCTGTATGAAGGTCCTTAGGTTCCTGTTGATCTTATACAGTTCCAGACATTCCAGTATCCATGTGTGTGGCATTGAGTCGTAGGCTTTCTTGTAGTCAATCCAGGCAGTGCACAGGTTGGTCTGTCTCTTCTTACAGTCTCGGGCGACTGTTCTATCGGCCAGTAGCTGGTGCTTGGCTCCTCTGGTGTTACTGCCAATTCCTTTCTGTGCCTCGCTCATGTATTGAGCCACATGCTTACTCATTTTTGCCGCAATGATGCCTGACAGGGCCTTCCATGTTGTGCAGAGACAGGTAATTGGCCGGTAGTTGGATGGGATGGGTCCCTTCTGGGGGTCCTTCATGATTAGGACTGTCCTGCCTTGGGTTAGCCATTCTGGGTGGGTTCCATCCCTCAGCAGCTGGTTCATCTGTGCTGCTAGGCGTTCATGGAGTGCAGTTAGCTTCTTCAGCCAGTACGTATGGATCATATCGGTGCCTGGTGCTGTCCAGCTCTTCATCTTTGACACTCTTTCTTGGACGTCTGCCATTGAGATGGTTACTGGTTCTTGTTCTGGGAGGTTGCTGTGGTCAGCTCTTAGGTCCACTAACCATTGGGCATCGGTGTTGTGTGATGCCTTTCTTTCCCATATGTCTTTCCAGTATTTTTCCACCTCAGCTCTTGGTGGGTCTGACCGGTTGTTGTTCCCCTGCCATTGAGAGTACACCTTGGCTGGTTCAGTGGAGAACAGCTTGTTTATTCTCCTGGCCTCTCCTTCCTTGGTGTATCTCCTCAACCGGGTGGCCAGAGCTGTTAGTCGCTGTTTGGCAGTTTCGAGTGCCTCTGGTATGGAGAGTGAGTTGTACTTCCTGGGCGCCCCTTTATTCACCATGTTCCCTTTCTGTAGTTCAGCTAGCTGGCTAACTTCTCTCCTTGCTGCCTTTATCTTGGCCTCTAATCATCTCTTCCATGGTGGATACTGTTTGTTATGTCCCGAGCCCACCTTGTGTCCAAGCATCTCCATGATTACTGTTGCTGTACTGTGTATCAGCTTGTTGGTCTCAGTGATGGTTCTTGTGGAGATTGTCTTCAGAGCAGCATTCACATCTACTAGTAGATCTTCTGAAGGTACTTGGCAACTCAGCTTCGGTATTCGTCGGGGGCTCCAGGTTTCCAGTTGGGTCACGATCTTCCTTCTCAGGTCAGCAGCTCTTGTGTTGAGGCTGTTAGCTGTTGGGGCTTGGTACCCAATCTCTGGTTGTGGGGATGATGACATCTCCCCGCTGACCTGTCTTCCTGGCTCCCCCTTGCCGTAGCATCGTTGTTGTATTTCATTAATCTCTAGTTGTGATAGCAGATTTCGATTATGGATGTTGGAACACTGGGCTAATAGCTGTTTCTTTGTTAGCCTTGATTGTGGGTTTCGAAGTATCCAATGGTCCCACATTCTCTGCATGTATCCCCTCTCTCTGGGATTGCTTGTATAGTAGCATTCCAGCAAATCCGTATTTTCTGTCCTCGTCCATCGATGTCTTGTTCCAGTAGCCCATTTCTCATCAGTTTGCCCTGGTCCCTAGCAACTGACGCAGACCTTGTTGACCCGGGCGACGTCTGAGCCGGTATGACTCTATCAGTTATGTTTTCACTCATTCCTGAGGTAGGCTGATATATCATGAGGGGTTTTGCCTAAGGGCCCTTACTGGATGATGTTTTGCCCCGACCGGGATTCGAACCCCGATCTCCTGCGTCGTAGTCAGTGAGCATTACCACTGTACTATCCAGCTGATATATATATATATATATATACACACAGACACACAGTGGTGCTTGAAAGTTTGTGAACCTCTAGGATTAGCAGTTAATTTGAAGGTGAAATGAGAGTCAGGTGTTTTCAATCAATGGGATGACAATCAGGTGTGAGTGGGCACCCTGTTTTATTTAAAGAACAGGGATCTATCAAAGTTTGATCTTCACAACACATGTTTGTGGAAGTGTATCATGGTACGAACAAAGGAGATTTCTGAGGACCTCAGAAAAAGCGTTGTTGATGCTCATCAGGCTGGAAAACATTACAAAACCATCTCTAAAGAGTTTGGATTCCACCAATCCACAGTCAGACAGATTGGGCACAAATGGAGGAAATTCAAGACCATTGTTACCCTCCCCAGGAGTGGTCAACCAACAAAGATCACTCCAAGACCAAGGCATGCAATAGTCGGCAAGATCACAAAGGACCCCAGGGTAACTTCTAAGCAACTGAAGGCCTCTCTCACATTGACTAATGTTAATGTTCATGAGTCCACCATCAGGAGAACACTGAACAACAGTGGTGTGCATGGCAGGGTTGCAAGGAGAAAGCCACTGCTCTCCAAAAAGAACATTGCTGCTCATCTGCAGTTTGCTAAAGATC